>NW_013672791.1:41436-43663 GCF_000517525.1 Limulus polyphemus
ATGAAACTACATTTGTTTATCCTGAATAACTTCATATTGTAACATGAAACTACATTTGTTTATCCTGAATAACTTCATATTGTAACATGAAACTACATTTGTTTGTCCTGAATAACTTCAAATTGTAACATGAAACTACATTTGTTTGTCCTGAATAACTTCAAATTGTAACATGAAACTACATTTGTTTGTCCTGAATAACTTCAAACTAGTAACAGTATACATCTATTTATAGTTAAATTTTATTGTTTTATTGCCCTTTGAAATGTGTCTAACTAATATTCCTGGCATTGCAAGAAGTTGTATATCACTTGGTGAATGTGCAGCTGTTATGTTATCGAATTACATTACACGTGAGCTACTTGTGAGCATACCCTATGAAAAATTTTATTATATTAGTATTTGTTTTATCTAATTTAACCTTAACTAACGTAAAAAGTTTCTCATTTTTATATTTGTTGCTTTTATAATAATAAATAAAGAATAAACATAAAAAGCAAGAAATACTTACCTGGGGGGTTTCTTTTTTTACTGTTGAAGTCAAAGACACTTAACCCTACTTTTTTATATTAATGGTACTACTGCATTAAATAATTTTTATTTGATTAAATAATGCATCTAAGAACACAGAATAATAATGTGCAAAAAGCAGATAATGTTCCATAACTATTACAAATTTTCTGGGTTTCTAACTGTGTGACAAGATCCATTAAAAAATCAGCTAATCTCATTGATATGTTTTCCATGTGAAAAACGTTTGAATTGGAAGTGAGAAATAGACAAGTGTATGTACAGAAAACATGGTAATACAATATATCATTTGATAGATTAAAACCTTGGCCTTTCTATTATTTATAAGTAATAGTATTAAATGTGAGAGAAAACTATTGGTAGTTTGAGAGAATGTGACAGGTGGGTGTGGCAAGTGCGGTCTGATTTTCTGTTTTATGACTCTGGAACCAGTTAAGATTGAAGACTATGAAAATTGCTTTACCAGAGCCATTATATTGAGTAATTTAGAGAAGAAGGGATATCACAATTCTCACACCAGGGGAATTGAGGATTTTTTTAATATTGCTTCAGAGAACTAAGAATTTACCATTCATAATATTGAGTAATTTAGAGAAGAAGGGATATCACAATTCTCACACCAGGGGAATTGAGGATTTTTTTAATATTGCTTCAGAGAACTAAGAATTTACCATTCATAATATTAAATCTAGATTATTAGCTACATTGTTTACTTGTACTATGATAAGAAAATAGTTTAATTTTGGATGTAACTTGTTAAACCACCTGACGTACAGACTAAATGGTGCCCGTTCTGAAAGAGTTAATGCACTGTAATATGTATTATTAAAATCACCTAACGTACCCCCCTCACCTATATACACACAAAACACATTAAGATAACTGGGTCAACTTTGCTATGGTTATATTTGAAAAACATTTTCTCATAACCTTTTTTTTTTACATTGTTCCACAGGAAATATGTGTATTGTATGTTAAAACTATTGTTTAGAGAGATTTCACCCCAAAATTTAATGTTTTTGTTGTTATTAGTTTTGTAGGGCTGGCTATGAACAGCTTAAGAGTAAATATACTGTTATGGCTTGTGGCAAAACACAATATTTTTATTATATTTGAAATAATTTTTTTCACAAGGCCCAAAAAACAACAACAACATTGCATGTAAATTACAAAATTAGTATGCAGATTTGTGGATGTAAATTCTACTTGTCACCTGAATTGGCCCAATTGTAGTAATTTGTTTTAATTTTACATTTATTTCTATGTATCTGTTTTATACCCATATCTGCTCCGAGTGTGGCTGATCTGTGAAATGTCTATAAATATACATCAGTACTTAGTGAAGTTTCATGATTATGGAATTAGGGAGAACAAGAACAATTGTACGTATCCCAAATATTTCATTTATCATGACCGTGGTTTTGCCAGTAAAAGCATCATCAGGTTGTAATAAACGAAATGCTTCTGAAACATACATTTGTCCTTGTTTTCTTTAATTCTGTATATATTTTAGTCTTTCATATGTGAGCCTTGTGCATTGAGGATAAAAATTGCTTTCCTACTGCTCTGTCTGCAAGTAGCCCCAGCATGGCCAAGTAGTTAGGGCACTCGACACGCATTCTGAGGGTTGCAGGTTCAAATTCCCGTCACACCAAACAAGCTCATCATTTCAGCCATAGGGGCATTATAATGTGAT
>NW_013672792.1:0-7546 GCF_000517525.1 Limulus polyphemus
AAAGTTTCGTCGGAACGAAGTTACGGAAAGTTAATTAACAAACGGAGACGTAACAGTATGATAAGAAATCTACTGAAGTCAACTTTTTACCAGGAGACAAGGTGTGGTTGTATAATCCCAGAAAGAACAAAGGGAAATCTCCTTAGTTGTCTTCTCCATGGGAAGGTCCATATGACATAGTGGATCGTCTCTCAGACATGACTTTCCGAATAAATGTGGTTGGCGAGGTAATCCTAAGATGGTGCATGCCAACAGGCTTTGGCATTGTCACGGTCTAGGACATCTCAGTTGGAATGAAATGAACAACAGAACAAGTGATGCTGCTGAAGACGTGTTACCTGAAAAAGTCACTGTTGAAGAAGAAGCTCTACCCGGTTCTGAAAGAGAAAACAGTGGAGCCATTAATGAAGTTACTACCACTAATGTGACTGCTACCGATAATGAGACATTTCCTGATGGATCAGATGAATTCTATGTGAAGCAGAAGCCAATGAGATGGAGACCAGTATGAAAGAAGAAACGTCCTGTAAAATTAAGAGACTTTGTTGTACTTTAATTTTGTGTTTGTAAACTCTGTACATTTCATTAAGTTATTGTTAATTATTTATTGGTTTAATGTAAGTGGCTGTTGTCGGGATGAACAATACTAAGGAAGGGCCAGTGTTATGACAGTGGAAGTCACGCGATGCTGCTGGTGCATTGGATCTGATGGCGTATGCAAGGAGTTTCTCGAATGATCATGAATTTTCGGGGGAGTCCTAGTGTGTTCGAAACGCCCTCTTCTTTAGTATATAAGCCTGGCAGAGAAGCCAGCGATAGATAGATAATTAAAGAAGCAAACAATAATTACAGTAAGTAAAATGTGTGTTTTGTAATCGTCGAGAGCGGAGATAGATTGTGAATTGCTGTGATTTATAGCATGTATTATAAAAGATTTTAAGTTCAAAGTGAAGAGAAAGGTTGTACCGAGAAAGAATAAACCGGTTTAATCAAGAAATGACTTGTATCGCTGAAGTTCCTCAGAAAGAATTTCTACCGTAAATTAACAAAGAAGCAGATACGTAACAATATTATTACACATTGTCAGTTCTATGCTACTGAATTTACCCGTATCTAGCTGCAGTGTGTTGACGTCTCCTAACTAGACTATATAAAATCAGTCAGTTGTATGTTACTTAACTTGTTCTGTTTCTGTCTACAGTGCTTTCCCCTTTCCTAGATAGGCTATAATCACGCTGCCAGTTGTACGTTATTTAACTTTTGATATATTTGGCTGCATTGTCTTGACGTCTCCTAGTTGGACTATAATCTCGCTGCCAGTTATGTGTTGTTTAACTTTTGATGTATTTCGTTTCAGTTCCTTTACGTCTCCTACACAGAATATGATCACGCTGTTGGTTGTATATTATTTAAATTCTGATGTATCTGCCTACAGTGTATTTACATTTCCTAATTCGACTATAATCAGGTTGTCAGATGTATGTTTTGTAACTTTTGCTCTATCTGGCTTCATTGTTTCCTATTTATATTGAATCACACTGTTAGTTGTATGTAATTAAAATTTTGATGTATCTGACTACAGTGCCTTCACGATTCCTATTTAGACTATAATCACGCTCTCTGTTTTATGTTATTTAACTTGTACCTGACTGCAGTGGTTTAACGTCTCTCTTTTTTTTAGTCCGTAATCATACTGTCAGTTGTATTTTATTTAGACTGTGATTTTTCTGACTGCAGTGTCTTGATATCTTCAACTTAAACTATAATCACGCTGTTATTTGTATATCATTACGTACGGTAGTACTTAATAGAAGGGATCGTAATGAAACAAAATGGCGGCCATAAAAATCGCCCGTTTAAAATCACTTTTAAAATGTTTGAATATTAATAATGACTGTATCACAATATTGGCTGAACAACACTAAACCTGATTGTTCTTATAGAGCCGCCTAAATCTCCATAAATGTATTTATGGAATGAATCAAAATTTCAGTATTTGAACGAATTTTCATCTAAGTAAGTAAGTGACTTTTCCAGACAAGCATACAGAAAAAAATTACGAATCTTATTGCTCTATATCCTTCACACAATTCCTATGCCTTGAGTCCCAGTTATTTCTTTCTTGTACGGAAAAGATTATGTAACGAATTTGTTATCATATATTTATTTTAACATCGACGTTCGTTTAGATTAAATTTATATTTAGAAACATGCATAGCTTATAGTGTTATATATGTATTGCGAAACTCCCGCCTATTCTCCAAAGTTGTAGAAGATTCTCGAGAGCAAGAATATATGTATGTAAACGCTTGTGTTAGTGCCAGTATCGTTGCGTAAAACTGAAATTTCTAGAAAGCCTCCACACACCTATAAATATAACCAACGTGACGCGCAAAAGAGAGTATCTATTATTAGTTTGATACAGTTGGAAGCTATAACTGTGAGTGTTATAACACTTACCAATCTGAAAACTTCAGGTATTTGACCAGGAACCTTTACAAAGTTCGAACATTACAAATCGTTTAACTTCAGTGGATGCTCATCGGATATTAGTATTTTTACGAAAACATTATACAAATTCGTCGTGTGTGGCTGATAAATAACGAAGAACAAAGCTAGCTAGGTCCCCGTTAAGTGAATTATACTTACGTCAACTTGTAATCAAGTCGCTCATCGTGAACCCTCGATAAGATATCGGAGAAGTTCCAGATTAAAAGGAAGACTTTATATTGGTTGTAAGTTTGTGAAACTTTTGTTTATAAATCATTGTTTGTAATAACTATTTGTAATAACTGTTATTATAAATTGTATTGTTGTGTGTATATTAAAATGTATTTGTGTTAAAAAAGAAAACTGTGTGTATCAATCTTGTTGGCAAATATCATAAACTGACTGTATATCCGCTTTTACTTAACTGCTAAATCCAAAGTATTATTTAACTCGGTTTCAGACCATTTGAAATTCTAATAGGTAACAGTTACTAGTGTATATATGAAATGGACGATGTGCTACTTTGGGCATGGAATTGGATTTGAGGTTAGGTTGGTAGATATCCTGATGAGTAAAATCGAATCGGTTATACTGTTATAACAAGTATGGAAAGATATATATATGTAATCTGGCTAACTAAGTGATACAGAAAGTTTAAATGCTACAAGAAGTATTGTAACAAGAAAGTCAAATCTACAAGAACTGAGTTGCTTGAAATTAGGGAAAAATTAACCCTACTGGTCTTTATAAAATTATTATTATTGTTTATTATACTTGTGATGTATCTGTTTGCAGGGCCTTAACATCTCCTAGTTAGATTAAAATCACACACTGTTAATGATTTATTTAACTTGTGATGTTTTTGGCTGCAGTGCCTTCACGTCTCTTACTAGATTATAATCCCGCGGTCAGTTGTATGTTATTACCTCCAGTGGAAGTTATGTTTTCAGCCCTGTGTGTGTGTGTGTTTGTCAGCAAGATTTCTAAAAAATGGCTGAATGGATTTAGAAGAAAGTTGTTATACATTTGAATTATGGCCCAACTTAGAGGTTATTATTTTTTGAAGGTCAAAGGTCAAGGTCACAAAAATCCCTATCTGTTAAAATGGGGACCGATTTTTCACACTATTTTTGCTCTATAAGACTCAGTAAAAAATGATCGGATTTTGATTAAACTTGGGGGACATACGTAGAATACTATTCCTCATTGTCCTGCCAAAAATGGTCCGTGTCTGTTGATAACGACGGATATATTTTCGTATCTTTTTAGGGCCGAATATGATCAACGCTGCGTGGCCGAGGTATGTGCTCTACTGAATCTCCCACTAGTTTAACCCGTAATGTTTCTGACTGCAGTGTCGTGGCATTTCCTACTTACATTATGATCACTCTTTCAGTTATATGTTTTTTAACTCATGGTGTCTTGACTTCTCCTAATTAAACTATAATCATGCTGACAGATATAGACTTTTCAATTTCATGACATCCCCTAATGAGATTATAATCATGCTATTTCTTGAATGTTATTTAACTTGTGATTTGGCTTTAGGATCTCCACATCTCCTAATTAGAGTATAACCACATTGTCAATTATCTGTTTTTTATTTTATTTTTGGTGTACCAGTTTACAGTGCTTTCATGTCTACTAGTCAAACAATAATCATCTTATCCGTTGTATGTTATTTTATTTATGACATATCTGGCTGTACTGTCTTGATGTCTTTTAGTTGGGTTATAATCCTAAGCTTTCAGTTGTATATTATTTAACTTGTGGCCTAGCATGTCCAAGAGGTTAGGGTGCTCAACTCACAATATGAGGGTCGATGGTTCGATTGCCCGTCCCACAAAACATGCTCGCCCTTTTAGCTGTGGGGCGTTAAACGTGACGGTTAATCCCACTATTCGTTGGTAAAAGAGTATCTGAAGTGTTGGTGGTGGGTGGTGATGACTAGCTGTCTTCCTTCTAGTCTTTCACTGTTAAATATGGGACGGCTAGCGCAGATAGCCCTCGTGTAGCTTTGCGCGAAATTCAAACCAAACCGAAATTTAACTTGCTATGTATCTAGCTGTAGTGTCTCGACGTCTTCTACTTAGATTGTAATCACGCTGTCAGTTGTATGTTATTTTAATTGCAATGTATCTCGCTACAGTGCCTTGATGTCTCCTAGCTATCAGTTGTATGTTCTTAACTTGTGATGTACCTGAATGTAGTGCATTTTCCTACTTAAAATATAATCACGATGTCTGGGGTATGTTATTTAATTTGTGATGTCGTTAATCTATAATAGTACAGTCAATTTTATGTTATGTTACTGTCTGTTTTACGTGCTTACTTTTCTGTTGTTGATGGCTGCAATGACTAAGTTTTCTACCAAAACTATAATTATTGCTTTCAGCATTTTTTTAAACCTTAATATATATTCACCAAGATTATTATTTACAAGAGTTTGTTTAAAAGTGGAAAAGTATATTTAATTTGACAAAAGTTTTAAATTACTGGTTGTATTGGAAAGATCTATGAAAACTAATTTGTTATTTTACCTTGAAAGAATATTAGATTTAATCTGAATGGCATAAAGTTATCATCTGCTTCAAAAGAAAAACACTTGATTTTGTCGTTCTTCCGATTAATTGCAACAACGGTTTCACAAACAACGTTTATATGAGTGAGTTTGTAAACAATGAAATTTTCTCTACGCTTAAATAACGAAAGATACATCATTTTCTGTACACGCGATGTTAAAAACGACTCAATAGATGTGCATTCCATTCTATAAATTCTTATGTATTATAAAATGATGAATTACTGCCTAGATACGACAGGTGATGGACTGAGAATACATTGTGTTTATTCACTGTACACAACAAGAGATATACTGGGAAACTACCGAGTTGATTTATTGTACAAACACAGACTTGGAACTGCTGAATTGATTAATTGTACAAACACAGTTGGATTAAGTATTTAGACACATCAAGAGATAAACTGGGAACTGTTGAGTTGATCGTTGTACAAAGACAAGTCGGACTAGGTATCTAGACTCAACAAGTGATGGACTGGGAAGAGTTGAGTTGATTCATTGTACTAATACGGACTACGTATATAGGCATAAGAAGTGATGGACTGAGAACATCAGAGTTAATTTATGGCTTAAACAAAGTTGGACTAGGTTAAATTTACTGAGTTGATTAATTGTACAAACACAGTTGAAATAGGTATCCAGGCAGAACACGTTATGGACTGGGAATTGCTTAGTCAATAAATTTTACAAAGATAGTTAAACTGGGTATCTAGACACAAAAGGTGATGGATCGGGAATTGCGGAATTAATTCATTGTAAAAACACAGTTGAATTAGGTATATAGGCAACTGGGAACTGCTGAGTACATTCACTGTACAAACACAGCTGGACTATGAATCTAGGAACAACAACTGATTGACTGGGAACTGCTAAGCTGTTTCATTGTACAAACACAGACTAGTTATTTAGACACAACAAATGATGCACTTGAAACTGCTGAGCTAATTAATTGTGCTAATACAGTTGGACTAGGTATTTATATACAACAAGTGATGTACTATGAATTTACTAAGTTGATTAATTGTACGAACACAGTTGAAATAGGTATCCAGGCAGAACACGTTATGGACTGGGAATTTTTAAGTCAAGAAATTTTACGAAGAAAGTTAAATTGGGTATCTAGACACAAGTGATGGACTGGGAACTGCTGAGTTGATTCGTTATACAAAGACAGTCGGACTGGATATCTGTATACAACAAATGATGTACGGGGAACTGCACAGTTGATTCATTGTACAAACCCAGTTAGACTAGGTATCTAGACACAATATGTGATGGACTGGAAACTGCTAATGTAATTAATTGTACAAACATAATTCGACTAGGCCTCTTGACACAACAATTGATGGACTGGAAACTGTTGAGTGGATTCATTGTACAATCACGGACTAGGTATACACAGCGTGGTCATAAGTAAACAGACACCACCTTTTCAGAAAAAATTAAAATTTTCAGTCATATTCACATGAATTGATATATTTATAATTTAATTAATATCTAGTAGATCTTCCTTTCGCTTCATGGAGTTCGTTGATCCTTTGGGGCATCGTGAGAATCATCTCGTCAATTTTAGATTGTGGGATTTTCGCCCACTCTTGTTTCAAAACTTGGAGTAGATCGCTCTTCGAAGTTGTTTTTTTTTTGTTGTTGTTTCTTGACTTGACGGTCGAGTATGGCCCAGAGGTTTTCGATGGGGTTCAGTCAGGAGATTGGCTCGGCCAGGGCAACTTCTGGATACCACTTTCTTCCTGCCACTTTTGGGTGTTTCTAGCAGTGTGACACGGTGCTTCATCTTGCTGGAATAACGTAATGTTCTTGTCCACGAAACCAGAGGACTAAAGTGGCAAGAGTCCTTCCTCCAATATTTCGACGTATTTCGCAAAATATATGTTGCCAACGCACTCCACTAAGCTCGATCTCCCACCAACCCAAACAACTCCCCAAACCATCACGCTGAAACCACCATGCTTCACAGTTGCAATCTGTTGAGCCAAAACTCTTGGTGAGACATTCTCCAGACCCATATCCTTCCACTGTCCGAAAATTGAGCGAATCTTGATTCCTCTGAGAACAATACGGTCTTCCAAAAGTCCAGAGGCTTGGTCATCATATCACTTGCCCACTTCTTTCGTTTGACTATGTTCGCAGGTCTTAATAAGGGCTTCCGTCTAGCTGCTCTGCAACTATAACCCAATCTGTGGAGAATCCGTTGAACAGATTTCGGGCTCATCCCACCAACTTTGGCCACTTCTGCAGTCGTTAATCTGGGATCCATTTCGATGCTCCTCTTGACAGCCCTTTTTGTCCTCTTCGATGAAACAGGACGACCCGGACACTGCTCAGTTGTTTCCTTGCCGTGTTTCCTGAACTGCACAATGATTCTCTTGATTGTCGAAAGCGGGATTCCCAAATTCTGCGAAATTTGCCGCTGACTTATTCCACCATCTGCTTGACCAACTATCCTTCCTCTAACAA
>NW_013672792.1:7920-18855 GCF_000517525.1 Limulus polyphemus
ACTGAGTGACTGGAAAATGTTAAGTTGGTTCATTGTACAAACAGAGTTGGACAAGGTAGCTAGACACAAAAAGTGAGTTACTGCAAAACTGCTGAGTTGATTCATTGTCGAAACACAGTTGGACTGGTTATCTAGACACAACTTATAAACTGCGGAGTTTATTCATTGTTCAAACACAATAGGAATAAGTATCTAGACAACAAGTGATGGACTGGAAACTGCCGAGTTTATTCATTGTTCAAACAGAGTTAGACTAGGTATCTAGACTCTACACATTATATACTGAGAACTACTGAGTCGATTAATTGTACAAACACAGTTGGAATAGGTATCTAGACACAATACGTGATACACAGGTAACGGCTAAGTTAGTTAATTGTTGAAGCATAGTTGAATTGGTTATTTAGGCATAACAAGTTATGAACTGAGAAATGTTGAGTTGATTCATTGTCCAAACCCAGTTGGACTAGGTATCTATACACAATGAGCAACGGACTGGGAACTACCGAGTTGATTCATTATACAAATTAGGTACCTATATAAGAAGTAATGGATTGGGAACTGTTAAGCTGATTCAGTGTACAAAAACAGCTGGAATAGGTACATAGACATAACAATCGATGGACTAGGAACTGCTGAATTCATTAATTACACAAACACAGTTGGACTTGGTATCTAGATACAACAAATGATGTCATGGGAACTGCTGAGCTGATTCATTGTACACATCCAGTTGGACTAGGTATCTAGACCCAACGAGCGATGGACTGGGAAGTGCTGAACTGATTCATTGTACAAACACTGACTAGGTATCTAGGCACAACAAATGATAAACCGGGAACTGCAGCATTGATTCAATGCACAGTTGGACTAGGTATCTAGACACAATAAGTGATGGACTTCAAACTGCTGAGTTAATTCATTGTGCTAATACAGTTGGACTGGGGACTGCTGAATTGATTGATTTTACAAACATAGTTGGACTAGGTATTTGACATAAAAATTGATGGTCGGGGAAATGCTGAATTTATAACTTGTAAACACAGTTGAACTAGATATCTAATCCCAACAAGTGATGGACTGGGTATTGTTGAGTGGATTCATTGCACAAACACACTTGGACTAGGTATCTATACACAACAAGTGATGTAGTGTGAAATTACCGAGTTGATTAATTGTACAAACACAGTTGTAATAGGTATCTAGACGCAACACGTGATGGTCTGGGAACTGCTTAGTTAATTCATTTTACAAACATAGTTGAACTGGGTATCTAGAACAAGTGACGGACTGGGAACTGCTGAGTTGACTCATTATATAAAGACAGTCGGACTAAGTATCTATATACATCAAGTGATGGAATGAGAACTGCCGAGTTAATTCATTGTACAAACACAGTTGGTATAGGTATTTAGACACAACAAGTTGTGGACTAGGAACTGCTGAGTAGATTCATTGTACAAACACGGACTAGGAATCTAGAAAGAAGTGATTGACTGGTAAGTGCCGAGTTGATTCATTGTACAAACACAGTTGACTATATAACTGATACTTGAAACTGTCAGTACTTGGAGAAACTCCATAATTAAAGAAATGAGAAAAAACAAGACAATTGTACGTTTCACAAATTCATCATTTATTACGACCATGGTTTCGTCAGTAAAGGTATCATGTAGTCTTCCCTCTTCCTTAATTTTCAGCTTCTAGAGTGTTATTTAATTCTCGTTTCTATGGAACGTCCTGTTTGACATATATATACAATATCGCAGTCTTAACATGTTAATTGCTAAACACCACTGTTGCTGTACTTTTCGATTCTGTCTTGTATTATTGCACAACATTTTTCCTAGGTTGTTTTTACAGTAGAAGGCTGGTCTATAGAGTTCTTTGTTCAGTGTGTTACATATTTTGTGAGAAGGTTTTCCAATGTAGCTCATCCTAAACCATTTCTTTTGTTGTCGTTTAGTATAGTATGTGAGCATATTAATTTGAAATTTTTGTTTTTCAATTTTTTAAACAACATTGTGTTAATTAACTTTGTTGTATAACCATTGTTAATGGCAATTTGTTTTATAGCTCTTAATTCAGTTTCATAATCTTCAGATGACAAGGGTGCAGGGATAAGTGGTTATTATTGTTTTCAATTCCTGGGTTTCAAAGGGGTTTACTTTTCTATATCCATTACATTACTTACAATTTGCTTACATTCACTAACAGGTATACTGGTGAACAGACTACGAACATAAAAAAAAACACTTTTGGTGTTATTCGGTATCTTTACATACCATTTTTTATACCAAACTTACATTCAAAACCAGTTAGATTTTTGAAAATATTTTGGGCTTTCTGTGCTATTTTGAAAGCGGGAGCATTAATATAGGAAACAACAGGTCTGATTGGGGTATACGTTTTGTGTAGTTTAGGAAGTCCATACAGACGTGGCGGGCGAGGATACATAATGCTTAACGAATTAGCTTGGAATTCGTTAAGTAGGTTTTTGCTGTTGTTCAAGAAAGATTTAACATTTTTGTTGAAGATTTTGGTAGGGTTTATGTTTAGGATCATGAAACTGTTAGAATCAAGAAAGTCGTTGATTTTACCGTGATAATCTTGTTTTTCAAGTACAACAGTGGCATTATCTTTATCCACTTTTGTGGTTACTAAACTATCATTTTTAATTTTAGGTTTTAAAGATATTATCTGCTTGGATTCCTCGTCTCCATTTTTAGCATAGTCCTCATAAGAAGTTTGAACGATTTTAGAGCGTTTAATCTTTGTTACAGAGTCAGATTTAACATTAAGTGCTACCTATATATCTCTTGCAAGATTTTCAAAGTCTTTTACATTTAACCTGGTTTTGTGACAATATGTTAAACCTTTACTGAGTAGATTAGACTCAGTTTTTGTGAACTCGGATTTCGAAAAGTTTACTAACATAGGAAGAAATTTTAAATGGTAATGTATCAGATTTAAACTGTTTTCATGTGTAGTCCGATTATCCAGTTTTCTTTTCTGCGTCACGTAAGTACTACTGACTTACTTTTGCACGTATATCTCCATCCAATAGATCAAATTCCACTGGGTGAATATGGAAGCATAGTTGGACTAGGTATCTAGAGACAACAAGTGATGTACTGGGAAAGTATTGAGTTGATTAATTGTAAAAATACTAGGTATCTAGACACAACGATAGATTGATTGTACAATTGATAGTTGGGCTACATATCTAGGCAGAACAACTGATGGACTGGGAACTGCTGAATTTATTAGTTGTGCAAACACAGTTGGACTAGTTAAATAGACACAAGTGATGGACAGGGGATTGCTGAAATTATTTATCTGCTAAGTTGATTCTTTATATAAAGGACTTGGAACTGTTGAATTGATTCATTCAGAAATCACACTTGTACTAGGTATCTAGACCAAACAAATAATAGAGTTGGAAATGCTGTGTTGATTCATTGTACAAACACAAATGAATTAAATATCTAAACACAACAAGTGATAGACTGGAAACACCTGAATTCATTTTACAAACATATTTGGACTGGCTATGTAGATAAAATATGTGATGGACTGGGAACCGGTAAAGTGATTAATTGTACAAACAGTTTGTCTGAGTATCTAGACAACAGGTGTGGGAGTGGGAACTACTGTGTTGATCGATTGCAGAAACATGTACTAGGTATATAGAGTGGGAACTGTTGAGTTTATTCACTGTACAAACACAAATGGGCTAGGTATCTAGATCCAGAAAGTGATGGACTGGGAACAGCCGAGTTTATTGATTGCACAAATACAATTGGACTGGGGTCTAGACACAATTGATGGAAAGGAAACTGCTGTGTTGATTCGTTGTTCAAATACAGGTGGAATAAGTGTATAGACACAAGTAGTAGTTTCGTATGGTGTTTCTCACACACCCCAAATTCTTTTGGACGTGAGTATCTGGGAGTAGGACTGACGTCCTAGTTCGGACACTGGGGATTCAAACCCGCGACCCTCAGATTGCGAGTCGAGCGTCTTAACCACCTGGCCATGCCGGGCACCTAGACACAAGTAATGGAATGGGAACTGCTGAGTTGATTCACGGTAAAAACAAGAACTAGCAATCTAGATACAAGTGAGAGTGTTAATTGCAAACCTGATTATATAAGATACAGTTGGACTAGACGCAACAAGTAAAGGACTGGGAGCTGCCAAGTTCATTCATTGTACAAATCTAAACACAACAAGTGATGTACTGGGAAACTACTCACTTAATTAATTGTACAAATACAGTTGGACTGAGTATCTAGACACAAGTGATGGACTGAGAACTGCTGAGTTGATTCATTGTACTAAACACAGTTTGACTAATTATGTAGATAAACATGTGATGGACTGGGAACTGTTTAGTTAATTAATTGTACAAACATAGTTCAAATAGGTATCTAGACACAACAAGTGAAGGACTGGGAAATGCTAAGTCGATTCATTCTACAAACATGGATTAGGTATGTAAACACAAGTGATGGACTGGGAACTTCTGAGTTTATTCACTGTATAAACACAAATGGACTAGTTATATAGACAAAATATGTGATGGACTGGGAACTACTGAGTTAATTGTACAAACATAGTTCAACAGAGTATGTAGATGGACTGGAAACACATGAATTGATTCATTGTACAAACACATTTAGACTGTGTATCTAGACAAAACAAGTGATGGACTAGAAACTGGGAAAGCGATTCTTTGTTCAAACACAGTTGTTCTGATTAGCTAGACATGTGTAGGAATGGGAACTGCTGAGTTTACTCATTACACAAAAACTTACTAAGTATCTAGACACAAAAAGTGATAGACTGGGAACTGACGAGTTGACTTATTTTACAAAGACAGTCGAATTAGGTATCTAGCCACAACAACTGATGAATTGGAAACTGCTGAGTACATTAATTGTACAAACACAGATGGACTATGTATCAAGACAGAACAAGTGATGGATCGAAATCTGCGGAATTGATTAATTTTACAAACACAATTGAACTAGATATACATATATATATATATATAGGCACAGCAAGTGATGGACTTGGTACTGCTTTGTTGATTCACTGTACTAACGCACTTGGACTAGGTATCTAGGCACAACAAGTGAGTTAATTAATTATACAAACATTGTTGAATTGGGTATCTATACACAACAATGGGTGGATTGGAAACTGTTGAATTCATTCATTGTACAAACAAGAACTAGGTATGTAGACACAAGTGATTGATTGAGAGTTGATTCATTGTACAAGTACATTTGAACTAGGTGAACAAGTGATGGGCTGGGAACTGCTGAGTTGATTCATTGTGTAAATTCAGACTAGGTATGTGACACAAGTGATGGGCTGGGAACTGCTGAGTTTATTCCTTGTAAAAACACAGTTGGAATAGGTAGCTAGATACAACTCATAAACTAGGAACTAATGAGTTAATTAATTATCATTGAAACATAGTTTGACTAGGTTTCTCGATACAACAAGTGATGAACTTAGAACTGCCGAGTTAATTCATTGTACAAACACAAACTACAAATCTAGACACAAGTGATGGACTGGGAAGTGCTAAGATGATTCATTGTACAGACACAGTTGTACTAGGTATCTAGATACAACAAGTGAAGGACTCGGAACTGATAAATTTATTCATTGTAGAAACACAATTGGACTTGGTATCTAGATAGTTGAAGTAATGGACTGGGACCTGCTAAATTGATTTATTTTAGAAATACAGTTGGACTTGGTTTCTAGAAACAACTGATAAACTAGGAACTGCTGAGTTGATTCATTGTAGAAGCACAGTTGGACTAGGCATCTATACACAAAACGTGTTGGACTGGGAACTGCTGTATTGATTCACTGTACAAACAAGGAACAGGTATCTTGATACATCAACTGATTAACTGGGAACTGCTAAGTTTATTCATTGTACAAACATAGTTAGACTATGTATCTAGACATATCAAATGATGTACTGGGATCTGCTTAGTTGGTTCATTTTACAAACACACTTGGACTAAGTATATGCTACAACAAGTGGAACTGCATAATTTATTCATTTTACAAACACATTTAAACTAGGTATAAAGGCACAACAAGTGATGGACTGGAAACTGCTGAGATTATTCACTGTACAAACGCAGCTGGACTACATATATAGACACAAATGATAATTTAGAAACTGCTGAATTGATTCGTTGTTCAAACACAGTTGGACTAGGTATCTAGATATAACAAGTGATGCACTAGGAAACTGCTGAGTTTATTCACTGTAGAAACCCACTTGCAATAGGTATCTAGACCAACTGTTAAACTAGGAACTAATGAGTATATTCATTGTTCCAACACAGTTGAACTAGGTATTTAGACACAACAACTGCTGAATGAATTCATTGTACAAACACGGATTAGGAATCTATACACAAGTGATGAACTGGGAACTGCTGAACTGATTCATTGTACACACACAGATGGACTAGATATAAAGACAACAAGTGATGTACTAGAAAACTACTCGGTTGTTTTATTGTAAAAACACACCCTGACTGGGTATCTAGAAACAAATGATATACTTTGAACTTCTGTGTTTATTCATTATACAATCACAGTTACTTTGATATATAGACACAACAAACGATTGACTGGGAACTGCTGCGTTTATTCATTGTAGAAATACTGACTAGTTATCTAGACACAACAGGTGATGAACTGGAAACTGTCAAGCTTATTCATTGTACAAACATAATTGTATTAGATATCTAGACACAACAAATGATAGACTGGGAACTGCTGAGTTGATTCATTTTACAAACACAGTTTGACTGCGTATCCAGACATACAAGTGATAGACTGGGAGTTACTGAGTTGATTCATTATACAGTTGGACTAGGTATTAAGACACAACTGATATACAGGGAAATGCCGAGTTGATTAATTGTGCCAATATTTTAGTTAATTTACACTATTTGGCAACAAGACTGATACACACCGTTTTCGTTTTTCACACAAACAGGTGATGAACTGTGTCCCGCTAAACTAAATCATTGTACAAACACAGTAGGACTAGGTATCTAGACTCAACAAATGATTGACTGGAAACTGTTGAGTTCATTCATTGTACAATCATGGACTAGGAATCTAGAAGCAAGTGATGGACTTGGAACTGCTGAGTTGATTCATTGTTCAATCATAGTTGGACTACGTATCTTGACACAAAAAGTGATAGACTGGGAAATGCTGATTTGAGTTCAACCACAACTAAACTTGATATCTATACACAACAAGTAATGGACTGGGAACTGCTGAGTTAATTCATGTTATTAACACAGTTGAACTAAATATACAGGCACATAATGTGAAGAACTGGGAACTGTTGAGTTCATTTATCGTACAAATACAGGTGCCAAGTCAAGTGCCCTAACCACCAGGCCATGCTGAAGATTTAGTTAGAATAAATGTTGCTGCACTGTGAGTATATGACATTTCTGGTTTTTTACTTTTGCTTGTATCAAAATGAAGTCAAATGTACACAATATATTTGTGCTAATGGAATTTCATGGTTAGAAGATAGAGGACAGAACTTGCATAAGACTGAACCAAATTCAATTACTTGTGTAGAAATCTGTGCTGACACTTTCACTTTCTTTTCCGTTGGAATTGGGCTCTGGTTTCATAACGTCCAGACAATAGTTGCAATGATTCAATAATAACACAGTATAGTACACTTGTCTACTAGTTAATCATTTACCACAGATGTATCCAACGAGAAGAGAATAAAATAATTCAACAGGTAGAAAGCACTTCTCCAAGATGGCTTAAGAGCTTGATCAGGTTCAGGCAGAGCAAGCTAAAATTTAAATGACCTAATAGAAGAAAGGAAGATCCTCCACAATAACTCTTTCACGCACTGTTAATTCACCACCGTCTTAGAAAGTCTATTGTCATGTATATAACATCAATCTATGTACATATATATAATATATGAAGTTATATTTTTTATTTGTTTTTACACCATTAGTAAGTTAGAATTTTAAGGTACATTATGTTTTAATGGTTACTTTTCAGAAGGATTATTTCTTATCAATTATATGCTTTAATTTTTTTTACTCTATTATTATTTTGATTTTATAAGTTCAATTGACCAAGTTTTTGTTTGTATATATGTGTTTATATGTATGTAGGGTATAGTTATTGTGATCTTTATCAAATTAATGCATCTAATTTGTGTTCTTATATATATATATTTATTTATTTAAAATGTGTCCCTTAAATTTTGTCCTGGACTTTTCGATTATGTTGCTTAGGGCATTCTATTTAATGTGTTATTTTTTGCGAGTAGTTAACGTTAATAGTCCAAGATGATTGTGTTATTGCTGTCACAGGTTATATATAAAGGGTTTCTATTTTGTTATATTATGTGATGTAATTTGTGAATGGATTTCTTTATAAATATGTATACATGAAATGCATTTTTCCCCTTGTTCTTTTTTTTAAAAACCTTAATGAAAGGTAACATGTTTAGTATTTTGATGTACGATGTATTTATGTGTGTATATATCAAGCTACTGTATGTAAGGCCTGACATGGTGTGGTGGTTAGGATGTTCATCTCGCAATCTGTGGTTAGCAAGTTCTAATCCTATTACCAAAGATGCTCGCTCTTTCAGCCATCGGGTCATTATAATGTGACAGTCAATCACACTTTCCCTAAAATAGTAGCACAAGAATTAGTGGTGAATGGCGTTGACTAGCTGTCTCCCCTCTAGTCTATCACTTCTAAATTAGGAATGGAGAGTGCAGATAGCCCTTGAGTAGCTTTGTGCGAAATTCAACAAATAAACAGACAAAATTAATACTTAAACAGTTAAGCAAAAATTTAAATCAAAAGGAAGGACTACGTTAAAAAAGCAAATCCAAACCTGTGATAAATGAACTCTTAATGAACAAAACAGGCTCAAACAAGAAACGAAATTAAAGACACTACATAAATTAAAAGGATCCCCGGGATACAGGTTACAATATGGGATCTAAATGTATCCTGGATTTTGTAGGTGACTGTGAGAGTAGGACCAACATTACAGTGGAGATACAGTGTCTACCAGTCTTAACCTCAGTTTGCCGGTCTCACATGTTGAAGAAAACAAAACAAATTCATCAATCATCAAATATATATATATATATAAGTTAGGAGAGCAAGATGTGGGTGCTCAAGCCCACAACGTTCCACATCTATATTGCCCTTCGCTGCTTGCAGACAGTTGTGGGAAGGTGAAAGCTCTCCAAAGCAATGAAATAAAAGAAAAGAAAAACGAAAATAAGGTTCTACCACTGGGGTAATTAAGGTAAACTTCCCTCCCGATGTTGGCATTCCAGCCTCTATTATACTAGTAGTAAAGTAATAAAAACGAAAATAAGATTCTACCACTGGGGGTAAGTAAGGTAAACTTACCTCCTGATGTTGGCATTCCAGCCCATATTGTACTAGTAGTAAAGTAATAAAAACGAAAATAAGGTTCTACCATTGGGGGTAAGTAAGGTAAACTTACCTCCTGATGTTGGCATTCCAGCCTCTATTGTACTACTAGTAAAGTCCTAAGCTATTAAGTAAATTAGTACTACAGTAATCAAATTATACAAGTATAAAAGCCCAAACAAGTTATCTAAACTAGCATAATTCCTAACCAACACCCATTAAGTTTACTCGTAGAGTCCACTGTAACTACTAATTTTCAATCCAATCCAATCCAATACTGGTAGGTATTTAGGTTTGATAACCCAGGGGTGTTCAGAAATTAGTTGAAATTTCTCTTCGCCCCTTCAATGGCTTGTGTAATAAATAAAACTCCGGGTTCTTGACTATGTTTTTCGTGTTTTTAATTTACTTTAATGTGTTGCCGAGATCAACCGAGCAGAGAAGCCGGAAAGAGAGACCAGAATTACGTTCCTCTTCCTGGTGTTGAAGTGATGAGAAAGTTTAAATCAGAGATCACGAGCAGATAGAACACACGGCGAACGCCCGCACCCTGGGGCCGAAACACCCCGCCTCAGAATGAACCTAAGACCAGAACCATTGTTTATTAACAATTCACAGTTACAATATGAATTTGTGATAACAATGACATTTACAGAGAACAATCATTCAAGTAAGGTCAATTTTCAGACTTTATCTAAGCTTTTATATGCGATAAGGTGTTCATCTGCAAAAAAATAGTGTCAAGTTGTTTAAACGACCTTAAAAACCAAAAGTACTTATCGGAAACTTCAAGCAAAAACTCTTTATCTTTTACGTCTTAATGTTTATATAATACATTTTTATATGTATCAGAAATTATTTTAATAATTTTATTCAAGCGATTCTAACAAGTCATTTTCTATGCACAAAAGTATCAGTGGATTTAGCCTGTCCTGGCACAATGTTTATCGAAGTGTATTCTGTATCTTTTTTAGCATCGAAAATGACCTTCTTCCTGAGCAATTGCTTAACGTGAGGCATAAGTATTAGGTCGTCAAGAAATTAATGTCACTTTTTTTTAGATGGAAAAACCAGAACAACTTATATATAAAAACAAATCATTTATTAAATGAAATAGTCTCCATTATTACCTATGATGCTTTTCCATCTTGCAATCAGGTTGTTAATGCCCTGATTAAAGAAATTACTTGGCTTTGAAGCAACAAAACATGTCCATGTTATCTTTTAACACCTTCCACATTTGCATACGTTTTCCCATTAAGATGGTATTGCAGCGAATGAAAAAGGTGGTAATTTGATGATGCCATATCTAGAGAATATGGTGGGTGGGGAAGAACTTCCCAACCCAACTTCATAATCTTGTGTTGCGTCAAACGTGCCACATGTGGACATGCATTGTCATGGAGAACAAAAATACCTTTCCGATTGACG
>NW_013672792.1:19423-25460 GCF_000517525.1 Limulus polyphemus
CTCTTTTCAAAAATGGTTCACGCGCATTATGCACCAGAAGAGACGAAGCAATGTAAACACGTTGGAAATGACGATCATTGGAGAGTTCGTGAAGCACCCACACACCTTCTTTATGTAGTTTTCCCATTTCCTTAGATGTTTACGTGTTGTTCCATGAGAGACATGCAATTTCTGGGCCATTTCCCAATTCTGTTGCCTTGGGTTATATTAGACTCAACAAGCGTCTTCAGAGCATCAATATTAATTCCAACATATCGGCCCCTGCCATCACAGTTTTTAAGGCTAAAGTCACCTGAACGAAATTTGCTGAACCATTGTTGACACTTACGAACGTTCAAAACATTTCCATAAACTTCTTTGTATTCTTTGTGACTACAGAGGCGTTATTTCCCTTCTTCTATTCAAACAGCATTACATGCCGAATGCATGTCTCGTCGCGTGCCATCATTATAAGGGATTAGAGTATACTAAGCTTTACACATTATACAGGCTACACTAACGTGATGTTTAGGCGGTTTGTTTAACTATTATACGTGATGTACCCTTTTTTGGGGATGGTTAATGAAGGTGTTCCAAAACGCGACATTAATTTCTTGACGTCCTAATACATCCTTAACATTATCAGGATGTTTGGGAAAGTTGATTTCAGAGATTGATCCCATATTCTCAGCATACTTTGTTCCTTAGATTCTGACAGTTTTTCAATAAACTCTGCTTTGCAAAGGGTGGCAAATTGAACAATTTCTTCATCTGTGCAACTCTCCAAATCTGTAGGATAAATACTATTCAGGTTTTTGATGGCATTGCAGGCGTCATCTGTAGAAATGGGCTTTAAATTTTGTAGAAACTCAAATTTGCCTCAGCATCCCTTTCGTCACATCGCGTATTTCTGTATATTTTACTTGATCTTTCGACCTTGTATGTCTTGCATCCTGACAGCTTTACCTTATTTACCTTATTCCTCATATTCTTGACTCTAAGTACATTTGAGGTTTTTCAGAGTCATTGTCTGTAATGGAAGTGAGGACCTGCATTATGGCTTTGTACCTTATTTTTAAGGCTGACATTGAATCTGAATCTTGTGTCTGATGTCCTCTTTATTGTTGGGAACCCTAATTGTTCAAGCATATCGTGTAGGCACTTCCACAGGCGGGTTGCAGCTGAGAAAAACACATGATGCTTCTGCACAAAGCCAAAGAATAAACAAGCTTCAGTACAGCAGTTCACAGCGTATTGTCCAACCAAGTTGAGCAAATGAGCACAACAGGGAACAAAGTCTATTTGTGGGTTCTTGTCAACATATTTGCCACTCATATTAAATGCATAGTTATAAGATTGTTCACGGCAATCTTGAATTATTGTATCATTCTTTTCAAGGAAATTAATGAGAATTCTAGCAAGTTCTGCTCTTGTGTGGTTGCTTTTCAGTAGGAATGTGGCAATTCTAGAACGTATTTGTGTGATGTGGATAGCCCTATCATATGATGTAGAGTGCAAACATTTGATTGGCTTGCTTCCAAATAGTGCGACTAGGTGTAGCCCCACTCTGACCTAACATATTTGGATACAATTTCTAATGTAAATGTGCTATGTCTAAGTGAGGCTGGACCTAGTCACACTATTCAAATGATAGGCCTTGCCCAATCAAAAATCTCTTCATTGCACATCTTAACGAAGCTTTCAGCCAGACTATGTCCCTTGCGGCTTGTGCCCCTACATGCGATTTTTATCATGTGATCAAGCAAGTAGGCTTATATTATGACTAGACCCAAGTTACAAGGCTAAATTAAAGATATATTTATCTTTTGATTCTTTATTCTTAAAGGCTTTGGATTTTGTTCAAGAAAATAATTCAATCATTGCTAACAAGGTAAATAACAGTATTTTAAGCTTTTAGATTATACTGTATCAATAGTTTGTGTTTCTTAAAAATAATTTGAAACTTTTTATCCTGTAAAAAATCCATAATTACTAGTGGGCTACATTGGTCAACTTATCAGCTGTAAATAATTCCTTGAATACTTGACACGCTTTCTCATTTGAAAGGTATACAATACAAGTCATCCAAGTAAAAAATCTGAATTGTTTGAGTTAAGTAAAGAAAATGATATGCAATCATTTGTTACAAAACTATTAGATAGCTCGTTCTGACATCTCTTTCTCTCTCACACACATATTAATTAAGTGTTCATCTTATCTATTATACAGATGTACATACAAAAGCGCAGTTGGGAAAAGCTAGTCACAGAAAGAGCAAGACAAAAATTAGATAAAGTAGTAGCTAAAACTAGGAAGCTATGGGATTTACGGGCTTTGTCCTGTAGTGCCGAAGCACTCGCCAGCCAAGACAGGGAAACAACAGTAGACACTAAATGTTTGGATGCTGATGACCATCAACCTCATCATATCAAATCGAGACTCTGCCCTCATTCAGAAAGTGACATAACATAACCACCAACCAAGACTGTGAAAACAGTCATGTAGAGACAACAACTCTCGATGCTGATGGCCGTCAACCTCACTAAATGAATCAAGCCCCTACTAACAGGAAGAAATTAATTATTGTAATGGCGATGAAGATACTAATTCATCCTTTACATTTGACATT
Source organism: Limulus polyphemus (assembly GCF_000517525.1). Taxonomy (NCBI): domain Eukaryota; kingdom Metazoa; phylum Arthropoda; class Merostomata; order Xiphosura; family Limulidae; genus Limulus; species Limulus polyphemus. The sequence continues at coordinate 22,032 of NW_013672792.1, forward strand.
GGGTCATGGACACAAGTTTCTGACGAAATGTGCATCGGAGCTTACTTCTTGTGAATACATGGATGCGAGTTTCAGGGCATTTACAAAATCAATTCCAGATGACAATTATAGATGCTAATGTTCAAAGACTTTATTTCAAGCAATTGACTGGAGAAAAGATTAAAAGAGACTGGTTTTCCTACTCACTGTCGAAAGGAAATGTTTTTGCATTATTTGATTTTTTTTTCAACAGCAATGGAAAGGTCTTTGCTAACAACAACTCCTTACTCTGACTATAAACATACTGCAACGACTTGTTAGAATTGCTTGACATCAAACAGATCATAAATGCCTTTGCTACAAGACCCAGGAAAACAGTAGTTTAATCAAGTACAGAGGACATATCTGCTACTACTGCTGGGCATACTATGTGAGTACAGGTGTGATCTAAGTTTGTGTGTGTGTGTGTGTGTATGCGTAAGTTGTTAAGTTTGTTTGTATATGGTTTCTTTCTGCCTATATGCTGTGTTGTCCAAATACAAATATTGTCCTATTCAAGAAACATCTAATATTGTAGACGAGTCTTGTATATCTGTGGGTATTATTTTATCATTGTCTTGAAAAGTGAAACCCATTTCGAGGTTTAGTTTGTTTGTTGTTTTACCTTAGTCTTTATTGACGGTCATAATAGCCCAGTAGAAAATTTAGCCCCAGCCCATCTGACTCCTAATCCGCCCCTAGGTATTGCTAACCATGCACTGTATCTTCCAATTTATAAAAGTAATGCAATAAAAAGATGTGAAATACCTTATATAATTGTATTTTCTCATATATAATGCATAAAGTATGATTTGGTTTGAATTTTTGCACAAAGCTACACGAGGGATATCTGTGCTACCCGTCCCTAATTTAGCAGTGAAGGCAGCTAGTCATCACTACCCACCGCCAACTCTTGTGATACTCTTTTATCAACGAATAGTGGGACTGATCGTCACATTATAATGCCCTCACAGCTGTAACGAATTTAGAATTATATATTTATATTAATATCAACTTTTGTTTAGATTAAGTTTATATTTAGAAATCTGCATAGCTTGTAGTGTTAAATATGTGTTTCAAAACTCCCGCCCATTCTCCAAAATAGCAGAAGATTCTCGAGAGTAAGAATCAACAATATATATGTGTACGTAAGTGATTAAATTTGTACTGTTACGTAAAACTGAAATTTCTAGAACGCCTCCTCTCGCTTATAAATACAACCAAGGTGACGCGCCAAAGAGAGAGTATCTATTATTTGTTCACTATAATCAGTGTGCTGTAAAACTTCGGAAGCTATAACTGTGATTGTTATAACGCTTACCAATCGGAAAACTTCAAATATTTGACCAGGAACCTTTACTAAGTTCGAACATTTCAAATTATTTAACTTTAGTGGATTCTCATCGGACATTAGTATTTCTACGAAAACATTACCTAACGTCACCGGTGGAAAAATCGGCGTGTGATCAGTGAAGGACAAAGCTAGCTAGCTTCCCGTTAAGGGAAATATATCTATGTCAACTCGTAATTAACTCGCTCATCGTGAACCTTCGATAACATATTGTTACGCCTCCAGTCGTTAGTTAATTTTCCGTAAATTCGTTCCGACGAAACTTTAGCGACACAAGTCCTTTCTTAAATAAAACTGGTTTATTCTTTCCGAATACAACTTTACGATACATTTAATTTCAACAGTCGCTCTATAACAAACGCTATAATTCACGTCTCACGTGGCCAACAATATTCTGTCCGCATACATTCAATTACTCATTGTCCCCGTCGCTTGTTGGCCGGTCTTATATATATATATACAAGACTACCCCATATCTAGTAGTCTCCCGACGATTCATGAACGTTCGAGAAGGACGTGGCGTGATACTAGTCACGTGACCTCGCTGACGCAACAATATCAAGGAAGTTCCAGATTAGAAAGAAGACTTTATATTGTTTGTAAGTTTGTGAAGCTTTTGTTTATAAATCATTGTTTGTAATAACTATTTGCAATAATTGTTATTGTAAATTGTACTGTTGTATGTATATTAAAACGTATTTGTGTTACAAAAGAAAACTATGTATCAATCTTGTTGCCAAATATTACAAACTGACATTTATGTAAATACTAAATCCAAAGTACAATTTAACTACTAAATTTAAATTATCAGTTACCTTAAGTTCACGCTATTTGTAATGCTAATACATAACATAATAAATTGAGGGCTCGTCCGGGATCTGAATCAGAGACAAAATTCGATCTAAATTAAAATTTAAATCACAATTGAATTTATATTCATCAGGCCCCCCAGTGGCACAGCAGTATGTCTGCGGACATACAACGCTAGAAACCGGGTTTCGATACCTGTGGTGGGCAGAGCACAGATAGCCCTTGTGTAGCTTTGTGCATAATTCTAAACAAACAAATATTTATCAGTGCCAATAAGATTTGATCATGTCTGATTATCAAGGTTTTCTTGTATCACCCTCCCTAAAACAACTAGAAAAATATAACAAAAATGAATTGCTCGAAATTGCCAGAACTATAACTTAAAACATCAATGAGAAAAAATTAACTAAATAAGGCGTTTTATCGAAATACTAGTCGATGATGATTTATTGCCCAAGGAAGCATTAGAGGAATAATCTAGTGTACCCACTAGCCAATCGGGGTTGAGTGATAAAGATAAGTTAGAGATCTAACTAAAATTAAAACAACTCGAGCTTGAGCAGGCTCTAATCGAAGCCGAGAAAGAGAGAGAAATAGCTCGTATCGAAGCTGAAAGAGAAAATAAACCCCTCGAGGCCGAACAAGCTCGTAGGGAAGCCGAGAAAGAACAAGCTCGTATACGAAGCTAAAAGATAAAATAAACGTCTCGAGGCCGAAAAAGAAATTAGGCTGAAAGAAATTGAAATTAGACTCAACACTGATCGACTAAGGCAAAATGGCAACTTTGAACTTTGAAGTACCATCGTTCAATGAAAATGAAGTTGATAAATATTTCCAACAATTTGAGAAGGTTGCCCAAACCATGGAATGGACCACCGAAAAATGGTCATTATTATTACAAAGTGTTTTAACTGGTAAAGCACAAGAAGCTATAGAAGATTGTACAAATTATGACAAGGTTAAAGCAGCTATTCTCAAAGCATATAAGTTAGTGCCGGAAGCTTATCACCAAAAGTTTCGAGGTTATCGCATGCAAGACAATCAAACTTATATGGAATGTGCCCACGAAAATTAGGTTTATTTGATCGTTGGTGCAATTCTATGTATATTGGCAAATTTCGACAAACTAAGACAATTATGCCTAATTTGTAATAATTGTTATTGTAAATTGTACTGTTGTGTGCATATTAGAACTTATTTGTGTTACAAAAGAAAATTGTGTATCAATCTTGTTGGTAAATATTACAAAC
>NW_013672792.1:25470-28720 GCF_000517525.1 Limulus polyphemus
AAAGTACAATTTAACTACTAAATTTAAATTATCAATTAACTTAATTTCAGGCAATTTGAAATTCTAATACGTAACACGACTGAAAAGCAAGAAGCGCCCTAAATCAAAACCTCTGGTATTAAATTTTTACAGTTCAAAAACAGCTTTGGAATGGAAAACTTCACAGAATATGCTACATTCCTTTTCATCTTTCATATATTTAGAGGTAGCAGGTATAATTTCAACTGTCATTTATAGAGAAATCTATAGTTAGTTGGTGTAATATAAAAATATCGATTAGTATTGTGGTTTCTTGGTTAAATTGATTTCCGTAAAGGGTATTAAGTAGGTCTACTTTATAACAAATGGATTGGCAAGAGAAACCACGAAGTAATGCTGAATTTAATTAAACTAAGTTTAATCAATAAAATAAACAGACCGGAAAAAATGTGCGTACTTCTGTTCGACATCAGACAGTCACCTTTCACTGAACTCGTGAATTGATTAACTAGCATTATTCCCTCGAGATATTTGTTTGTTATGGATTTCGCGCAAAGCTACACGAGGGCTATTTGCGCTAGGCGTCCCTAATTTAGCAGAGTAAGACTAGAGGGAAGGCAGCTGGTCATTACCACCCACCGCCAACTCTTGGGCCACTCTTTTACCAACAAATAGTGGGATTGACTAAAACATTATACCGCCCCCACGGCTGAAAGGGCGAGCATATTTGGTGTGACGGGCATTCGAACCCACGATCCGCAGATTGCGAGTCGAGCGCCCTAACCACCTGGCCATGCTAGGCCTCACTAGAGATGTCTTCCCATCAGCCAACTCAAAATCAGGAACAAATAATTTCTATACCACGATGTAATTCAAAATGTAACTAGCGCTAATAAGTGACTTCATTTTCATTTAACATAGGTAAAGCCAAAACATCGAGATATCATTTGGCCTACCTTTGACGGACACTGATGTCGAAATACTTGCAAAACGTGCAGACTTACAGCAATTCCTTTCATGGGCAGAATAGGTATTATCTGTCGAAAACAACAAAGGCAGCTGGAAGGCAGTCAATCACTTTCTAAGCTGCATATACTCATATTAAACGAAAAATTCTAGATTACAATAAGGTATAAAAAACGCATAGGATGCTGCATATTACAATACAGCAAACTCTGATATTGAAAGCAGTTTGTAGATGTGCAATGCATCATTGAATACAACATAGGAAATTGAAGCTAAGTGGGAACGTACCATCTTTCATCATCAATAGTTGGGGTAATATGCTCATACAAATACAAACATTTTGCATACCTATACATAAAAACTTGTATTTTAATATCCCAAGACATTTAAGTTATGTAAACTGTGCTTGAAAGAGGATTTTTAGATTGATTAATAGTTTTTACTTTTCAATTGCTTTATTTAATATTCAATTTACATATTAAAATTATTATTTTGTAGGCACTGAATAATTGAAGCGTTTTTCCAAATGAATATAAAGTCACCTTTATGATATTGAAAACTTAAAAAAAAACAACCCAATATTCACTAATAAAACGTCTTTCTAACAATAATATTACAGTAGAGATGATGTAGTTGTAAGATTAATACTAGTCCATTTTCCAAGCTAATTCAAAATGTAGGCAGTCAGTTTGTCTTAACCTAAGGTTTATTTTAACTCACAAGATCTTTTTAACATGTTTATATTTTCCGTTCTGTTTCAATGTTGCTCATTTGGTTACTCAAAACTAATGAAACTCGTATACATTCTCTACGTAACATTGTTCCACTCTCTCATCAGAAATATGTAAGAACATTCAGTCTAGATCATTTTAAAAATCTAACAGTAATGTAAACTATTACAGTAACATTAAATACTTTGATCAACTATCTATAGTGAATTAACTATGCTTAAGTGGGAGTTTCCTCAGTTAGGTTACTCTGCTTGATAATTTCATACACAGACAATTGAAAACTGGTTACGATTTTACAGTGCACTGTCAAGTTTATAGCCAGAGAAAGAAAAGCATTTGTTTTAAATTAGTTTCACTGATATTCCACACACAAAACAAGGTTGTATAACAGTAATAACGCAAATAAAGTGTATATGTGTGTGTATGTAAAATTAATTAATAAAAATATTAAGCGCCTTCTTTTAAATACAAATTAACGATTTCATCTCACTGTAGCAGGAAACCTTGTAAATTGAATTTTAGCATATTAGTCTTCATTAATAGATAGCGCAAAGCTTCGAATCTGATTTTAAAAAGTTACACTTTACAAAACGATGCCTTTACATATTATATTTCTGCTACTTTATCCATGTCAGTTAGTAAGAACTCTCATAATGTAGGGGTTCCTAAACAGAGGGCAGTAGCAAGTACACAATACTGTTAAGGTAATCAGTATCTATAGATTCATTGGGTGAAAAGCTTCAGTCAGAATTCGGAATGTGCTGGAGAGCCTTGTGTTAAGAAAGTTTGGGAACCTATGCCTTAATGAATATTAATCGGTTGCAGAAGCGCTACTGTAGTCATTTTGCTGATATGAAATGTACGGGCAGACTCCTCGATACCTACATGAACTATTAAAAAAAAAAAGGTTTCCATACATTAAACTTCAAAGATTCGATGACGAGGAACCCACTTTGAGACTAATAATGGCTGGAGACGGCTTGAATTGGTAATGAAGAAAAACTTTAATATAAGTTTAACATAACAGCAAATGTACAACGTTTCGACAAGGTTTTGTCATCATTACCCATTCAAGCCGTCTCCAGCCATTATTAAACTTCAAAGATATTTTACTCACTGGAACGTAAATGTTAATTTTACCCATACCTTACTGAGCTAAGATAAATAAATAAATTAAAAAGAAATAGCATTACGGTACTGGTTCATGTTTTCTCATGCTTTTCACTTTCACAAGTATTTTAATGAAGTCGCAAATATATTGTATTATTCAGCTTCATTTAGGGAATTTACCAGTGCACTAATTTCCCTCAGAGCAATACAGTCCTTGCAAAAGTATATTCACCCCCCTACCAATAATGTCACATTTTGACGATATACAAATAATGTAAATAATTTTTTTAATGAACTTGTTTTTATTCAAAACTCTAATGATCAAACTCAACACCGTTATGTGTGAAGGAGATTGAATGTCAGCAAAACCTGCAAAGAAAATATATTGTTTGTTTGTTTTTGAATTTCGCGAAAAGCTACACGAAGGCTATCTGCGCTAGCCGTCCCTAATTTAGCAATGTAAG
>NW_013672792.1:28799-39124 GCF_000517525.1 Limulus polyphemus
GGATAGGTCTCTACCAGTCTTTGCCCAATGGGATGGTATAATTTTTGTCCATTCTTCCTCGCAAAATTGCCCCAATTCTGACAAATTCGTTGGGGACCATTGATGGACTGCAACCTTCAAGTCTCACCAAACATTTTTCATTCGAATCAAGTCAGAACTTTGACTGGACCACTCCAGAACATTCACTTTCTTCTTTTGAAACCACTCCAGTATGGCTTTGGCCTTGTGATTCGAGTCATTGTCCCGCTGAAATGTGAATTTGACCTAGTTTTAGATCCTTGGCTGACTCAAGCAGGTTTTCCTCTGGGATTCGCCTGTACTTTGCACCATCCATCCTCCCTTCAATCCTAGAAGCTTCCCAGTCCCTGCTGATGAGAAGCATACTCAGAACATGATACTACCACCACCATGCTTGACAGCTGGGATGGTGTTAACTGGTTGATGTGATGTGTTGGGCTTGCGCCAGACATAACACTTTGAATTTACACCAAAAAACTCATTTTTGTCTCATATGACCACAAAACCTTCTGCCACATGTCTGCAGTATCATTTACGTGCTTTGTTACAAACTCCATATGAGATTTAAGATGATTCTTTTTCAGTAATGGATTCTTTCTTGCCACTCGCCCACACAGACCAGCTTTGTGTAGGGACATTGACTCCCATCTCAGACTTGGAACTTTGCAAATTTTTCAAAGTTACTGGAAACCCTAACCAGTTTCCTGCTTGCCCGGCTGCTTGGTTTGGAAAAGCAGCCTGATCTTGGTAGTGACTGTATGGTATGAAGCACATTCTACATCTTATAATCAGCAACTTTGACATTTTATTGTAACCTTCCCCTAATCTGTGCTTCTCTACCACTTTATCCCTGACTTTTTTGGAAAGCTCCTTGGTCTTCATGGTTGGTTTGTCGTATCACTATATGAGCTGTGGCTTGAATAAATGCATTTACTAAGAAATCAAGTTAAACCACTTTGACTACACATTGGCAGAGGTGATTACACTAATATTGTGACCTTTCATTTTTGGCAACTGAACTGATTTAGCATTGTCATCGCAAAGTGGTTGAATACTTATTCTAATTTTTTTGAAGATCTAACTTACATAATATCAGCATTTTGTTAGCTTTCTCGGTTTGGAGTATATTGTGTAGATTCTAAATATAAAATTCTGTTACGTCTCTGGTCGTTAGTTAATTTCCCGTATAATTTCTTTCCGATGAAACTTTAGCGACACAAGTCCTTTCTTAAATAAAACTAGTTTATTCTTTCTCAATACAACTTTGAAATTCACTTAATTTCCACGGTCACGCTATAAGTTAAACAAACGCTATAATTCACAACGAACAACTCACGCGCTCGACCCAACTGTCCGTCTTTATCTCTGTCTGCATTCAACTACATTGTTGCCGTCACTTCTTACCGGTCTTATATACAAGAATACCGCATATCTAGTAAACACTCGAGGCTTCAGGAAGGGACATGAACGTTCTAGAAGCTCATGACGTGTTATCAGAGTCACGTGACTTCCGCTGTAGTAACAATTCATTTCAAATTTTCATTATTGCAAGCTCAGACAACAAAATGTGGAAACTTTGCAGGGGTCTGCTTATGAGGAAACCGAGTATGTCCCAGTGGTTAGCATACTATACTGTGAATCCGAGGCTCGTTACCATCAAAGCTTCATCCTTTGCACTTCAGGATCATAAGTGTGTTAAAAAGAGTGATATCAAATCCAACTATTTAATTAGAGTAACCCACAATTTATAAGTGGGTGGTGTTGACTAGCTGCCTTCCATTTAGTCTATTTCAAATTAAGGATGGTTAGAAGAGTTAGTCTATTAGCAGATTTACACAAAATTTAAAAAAACAATCTATAAAAAGGAAATTTGACAAATGCTATGTCACAGAATATGGGTACACTACTTTCTGAATTGGTTAGGGTGCTTGACTCCCCATCATCGAACATGCTTGCCCTTTTAGCTGTGAAGGATTCTTAGGTTAATATTTTAATATGTTGAATTCAGAGTGTAGTAACAGAGTATGATGTAACAGTCAATTCCAGTAGCCCAAGAGTTGATGGTGGATAATGTTGACCAGCTGCCTTCCCACTAGTCTATCACTGCTAAATTAGGGACAGCTAGATGAGATAGCCCTCACATAACTTTGCACAAAATTCAAAACAAAACAAACTTTCTGAATCTTACTGAGTTCGTGAAGAATAAAAAGTACACGCATGGTCAGCATGCAATTGTTGTACATTCTGCTAAGGCATCTCGTTGGTTACCGAAGGGCTGAGTGGAAAACATTGAGGGAAACCATATATTAACATTAGGTGGGATGCCAATAAATATTTTTCAATTAATTTTACTCCCATACATCATGCATGACAATTTTGAATAACAATGGGAAACCATTTGTCTCAGTCGCAATGTGAGGAGGTGGGATAACATGGAAATATACAGCCTAGCTCCAGTGAAAAGGTTAAGTGATTCTCTGTGTACAAACTGAGTTGAAAGAACATAGAAATTTAGATATTAATTAAGTAGTAGCAAACCCATGGTACCATGCTGCACCACATGTTGTTTGATCCTTCTTGGCAATTAATCATTTTCAGTAACACTCAATCTTTCACTTGACTGGCAATTTACTTTGGAATGACTGAAGTATCTTGAAGCTGATATGATAACAATTAAGACATCTTCCCAATGTTAGCTATTTGACTGATATTGGTTGTTTTCCGTTTTTTTGTTAATTAATGTACTTTAATCTTAATACTTTCTAGACATTTCTGGAATGTCTTATTCTCTGCTAGAAAACTATATATATTGTGAAATTTGTATTTCTGTCAGATGTTTTAAAAAATTTGCTGGAAAAATTTGATGATTCATTGTTCACTAAAGTACCTGTAGAAAAAGCCATTGCATATTTTGGGAATAAATTAAAAGAAAATGAGAATTCAGCTTTAGAAACAATTGATATGATTAATCTTGTTTAAGTATGTATTAAAAATTCTTTTTTTCATATTAAAAGTAGAGTTTATGAAAAGAATGAAGGTTTAGGTATGAGTTCTCCATTATTTCTCTTATTATGTGATATATTCTTGGAGTTTTGAAACAGAAGTGTTAAGAAAAGTGAAAAAAAAAACACCAAAATATGGTTAAGGTATGTTGATGATGTTTTTGGTATGGCGGCGTGATAAAGAGAACTTAATTGATTTTACTAATTACCTTAATAACTTTGACAATTCTATTAAATTTACATATGACAATGAGGAAAATAACAGTCTTTTTTGGATGTTCTAGTGAGTAAAAATAAGGGAAAATTGGAAACTGTTATTTACCAAAAACCATTTTCTGGAATCAAATCTTTCTTAAAATGCTGTAAACATTTAATAGAGAAACAATACCTAAACACAGTACCAAGATAAGTAGAAGGAAATATAATTTGTAAAGAAGTAAATGATATAACAAAGATTTGGTTTCTTTTCAAAAATATAAGCTACTCACAATATGAAAAATCTGAAAATCTACAAAATTTAAGATGAAAACTTACAATATGAATGGCATGAAAACAAAGCAAAATCTTCTAGAAAAGAAAACTTCACTAGAAGAAAAACCTCCTGAAGCACAGAAAATTTTAATACTAACGTTGAACGCTAGAAATTATTTAAAAAACAAAAAAGGCGTACGTAAAAAGTTTCAAAAGCACCAAGTTTTGTATAGTTTTGAATATGGAACCTTGTTTCATGGCAACACCCTTCCCCCTGCATAAGACTTATGATTTTTCACACCATAACTTTTACCGTAGCTGTGCTTTCATCGCTGATGAAAATATTTCAAGAAGTTAAAATAAGCAGTCAAATGGAGCTGTGAAAATAAAAAAGTACTACAGATTTGGAGGTATAATTTGGGTACAAGGTATTTTTTTACAGAGAAATTAAACAAAATTGGGTTTAGTTGTTTACTTTTGCTTCTAAGTAATGGTTTTAAAAACCTATTAGTCACATTCTTAAAGCAAAAGCAAATGTTTAAAAGGTAACAGGCCTAAAATTGTGATAATCATGTTAAGTGTAGCTTGTTTGTTTTTTTCAAACATTCCTCTTAATTTCTCCATTTTGGATTCAAATCCAGAGGTTTATTAAAGAGCATTTCAAATCTTTCTTTTGTCTCCCACAAATCATTTCCTAGCAGGTCTTTCATTGAATACCAGAACTTTTCTATTGGGCCTAAGGATGTTGGGTAGTGATTTCTGAAAGACAAAAGATAGATTTGAAATGCTATTTTTTACATACCTCTTATTTTAAATCTGAAAAAGAAAAAAAAATGGAGATGTATGTGGAAAAGGAACATTTACAATTAACGTTATTTTCATCACAAGTTTTAGGCTTATTGATTTCTAATGTTTCACTAGCTTTCAACATTTAACCCATAATTGCTCAAGTCTTTATGGATAAACAATTTGAAGCATTTGTTTAATGACAAGCTTAAATACCCTGAATACACACTTCATTATGACCCCTACTTATTATCAGGTTGAACTACCTTTTGCCCCATCAATGGTCTACACATGGTATAACACGGACTCCACAAAATGTTTAAGTGCTTTATTTGATCAGGCTCTAAAGATGCTTAACTAATAAGACTGAAATCCAGTGATTATGCTGGCTAATTCAGAACATGATTGAAGTCACTGTCTTGCTCTTCAAACCAATTCTGGACAGCAAGTGCATGGTGAATTATTTTATTATCTTAGAAGAGCCCTCAAACATCAGTGTTAAAATGTAGCATTTCTAGATATAATAAAATGCTAACGGTTAAAAACTGGTAAGAATCATTTATAAAATGACATATGTTTTTGTATCTATCAGTGATTAAAATATTTATCCAACTTCCAAACCTATGATCACCATGAAACTTTTGGGATTTTGGGGCATGCTCCAAAGAGATTCTACACATTCTTTGTTTTACATTAATTTTCTTCAAGTTTGACAGCTATTTCAATTTTCCCCCTTACTACTTACATAGTACCTATTTCCCAAATCCTGACTGGCATGAAAGTCTCGTGGGTTCTTGAGTATGGACCATACCTCCAGAGCACTTAGATGTACAAATTGGATATCAAAAATACCTACACTAAAATGAAGAAGCTAGCCTTCCCCAAAAGACATGAATAGCCTCACATGCCAAATGATGCATGAACACACCATTTCCATGAAGCCAATGAAATAAATGCTGCATATAATGTTGAGATTTTTTGCTAGTGTTAATAATGTTTTGCTAATCAATACTTAAAGGAATAGTTGAACATGATGTGCAAAAATTTCATGGTAAATAAATACTTGTTTAACTTTTTTCTTCTTCAATCTGAAAATGTAAACTATAAATTAGCCAGATATTTCACTTATATAATACACAAGGCTTTGACAATTTACATGTCATAACTGCGAGAAAAAAACAATTTTCAATAAATAAACTCATATTTGTTATTAAACATAAAAGTAAAAATATTTTGAGCCTAATAATCACATTGACTGTTTACAGTTAGAAGGATAGTGAATTAGAATAAAATATCGGAATATTATTTAAGTACTGTCATGTTTCCAAAGGTGTGGTATTTTTCAAAATATGAAAAAAAATCATGTCTAACAAAATTTTAAAATCAATTTATTCTGTACCAAGACAATATGTACAAAAGAATTATAATTTTATTGTGCATCAAAAAGACTATGATCAGAAATCTTAATTGATAATTACATGAATTTTTAAGTTTATTTCAATACAGATCATCAAAATCAAAATGTTCAAAGATGAGGCTTAACTATAAAACAATACAACTTATCAGACAATATTTTACAGTAAATTAAAACTATGTCCACAATCTTCAAAGTCCCCATGTATCAATACTATGTCGTTCTTAAGGTAGTTATCCTTGTTTATGTTTGTAAAATTCAATTTTTTTTCTTTTTCTGTACAGATATAGAAGATTTATATAATCAAAATATGCACACTACTATAATATTACTCATGAAATTAATAAACATTAATTTGAAATATTTTAAATTGGATTACACTAATTTACAGTGCATCAGACCAAACTCCTAGAAAAGGTATATATTATTGTTTAATCTAAACAACAGATAGCCTGTAGGACTGGTAGAGCTGCCTCAAGATGACAGACACAAGATATATACTTTTTCAAATATAAGACATATGGAAAAAAACAAACAAACTTGGGGAACCAACTGTTTTTTAATGTATGTGTGTGTGTGTTACAGATCTTTTCCTCTTCACCAAAATTGAAAAGAGAATCTGTGAGGTAGAGATCTAATGCATTCTTTGAATGACCGTACTCTCTGCTGTGGACTGAAGTTTCGTTTCTTCAAGGCTCATCAGCACAGCTTAGTGAGTTAAAAGGACTCAAAACCCCATAAAAACATGGAACCATTCTACTTTATTTAAAAGTTAGATTTTATACCTTTATAATCAACACATAAGGTTATAGAATATCAACATATTCAGTATTATATATAAATGTTTATGACATTAAAAATAGTCTCAACATTTTGAAATTCAAGTATTATGTAACAATGAGTAATTATTCATTGGAATGCTTCAAGTGTTTCAATATTCTTTACAACTATTTTAATACATACAAAAAAGTCAACCAATCACAGTACCAGTAAGTCAACACAGGTATTTAGAGGAATCATGTACATCTTGGACCAAGACAGTAAATTTGTTAAAAATCAGAATCTTGCAAGTGTTCACACATATTCATTTGAAAAGATTTAAAAACTGACATTCTGATCTTTGACATTATATGACTTACTCACATAGAAAAGCTTAGTTATATAAAAAATATTTGACCCTGCTTAGTTATGAATAATTTATTTTAAATAATTGTCACCTGAAAATCACTCAACTCAGGTTAAACCAAGTCATAATTTAACAAACACTTTTATTTTATTATGAAATTAAGAGGTTTGTTTTGCTAATTCTATGAGTGACAGCAGAAAATCCTACATTAGATTTCAGTATTCTAAAAAAAAAATTAAAATTTATATTGTGTAACATATTTAATAACAACATAGTTAACACACATCACAAATTACATAAATGTTGCATCATACACATTATAAGTGTATAACACACTCCAAAATATTCAAACCATTTTATCAAAACACACAAGAACAGATTTTAGATGGCCAGGATAAATATAAAATTAGTTTAGTTTGCACCATTAATTACCTTTAAGCCAACTGAATGCCCAACAAAATATGTTTATAAAGCAATAATATTAAAATATTCCAGTATAAGTAAAAACCAACAAAAGTTTAAATTTTCAAAGCTCCATACCTCTGTGTTTTGTAAAGCAAATTTACTTGTAAAATCACGTGCATTCCGATCAAAGACGACTCTGCAATATTTGTATTCTTCTGACTGCAAGAAAACAATGTTGAAGATTATAAACATCTTCAAACTAAGAGTTAAGTAAAAATGGAAAAACCAAAACTGTACATTTTATATCTGGTAAAACACAAGAAATCTAATGGAAGCTTTTGCTCCTATTGCAATCACCAATTTCCTTAATTTTATCATGATGGTTTCAAGAGATTGCAGCCTTCCCTCATTCTGTGCTCTGAGGAGGTCTGTTTGTTTCTGGTTAAGCAAAAAGCTATGTAATGGGCCATCTGTGCTTTCGCCCACCACAGGAATTGAAAACCATTGTAATTCCACAGACGTACTGCTGTGCCACTGGGGTGGGGGCATGAATAGGATCTTGAAGTGTTGACTGATTGATGGGCTGATTCCCCTTCTCAAAATATGGTACTTGTTTTTTCATTCTTCTAGTCTAATGGTCTTATATACTATTGTTTGCAACTCAAAGATTTGTACTAGTACATCACACAACGAATATTCAAGGACAACAACAGAACTATTGGTCCATCTAGGCCATTTCAATTAATAGGTTTATAAAAAAAAACACCTTATATTTCATGTATTTATTAAGCCTTTCCCTTAACTCCCTTAAATTTCCTGCATCCACCACATCTGAAGGCAACCCATTCCAACTTAACTACTTTCTGTATTATTCCATCCAGCCATTTTTCAATCCCATATACCCCATACACTTTGAGATAATTTCTTTAAGAAGCATTCCTGCACTAATGCAGAAACAAAACTTTTCAACGACCATGTTTACATTTTCAAGGATCATTTGGTGTGGGATACACAAGAAACTGCTCCTGGACATACATTTGCAAATGTAAATGTATTACAAATATTGGGACATCTTCCAGTTCTAATTCAGTTTCTTCAGCTTTTCTGTGGCTTCTACACTCTGGACTTCTCATCTAAGTGTGTCCTATGGCTAACATTTCCAGCTAGATTCAGGACACCGCCAGCATGTCTAACGTGGTTAATTATGACTCTCCTAGCACTAAGGATCATGCTTTGTTGGTTTTCTGTAATAGCTTCTTTATTTACAGAAAAGCCCCTTTCGACACTGGCCTGTCGATAAGACAGGGAAAGGACAGTTTTTGAACTCTCCTAAGCATATGGAATTGTTTCTTGTCTGACAAGATGACAGTATAAAGTATCCAGTCTGTCCTGCTCTCTCCTAGACATACAAACTCTTGAATCAGGTGATTGCAGAGATGTCATGAGAAACTCTTTGTACTGTCTGAGAAGGGTCACAATCCCCTTCTTCCACTCTGCTTGTATCTCCCAGACTTTTTAGATAAGATAAAACATAATAGCACAGGATGATGCATTTAACAACATTACTTCTGGATTCAAGCAGCTCATGTTCCTTACCAAGCTGTAAGTTAAGGGAGATTTCTGAATAACTTTCACTACAGAAGCCTTGAGGAACTGCCTGCATTCATGTCTAAACTCTAGCAAGTCCTTACCAATAAGTTTTGAAGCCTCCTTTGAATCATTAAGAACTTTCTTTGTAATAAAACCAGTATCAATTTTGGAAGGATCCTTTAAAATCTTTTTGTCTGTCAAATCCAGGCTTGCAATGTATTGTGGTACAGTTATATTTTCCAGTCAATCTGAAGTGACAATATTTTTCCAATAATTCCCTGACCACACCAAAAATATATGAAGCCATAAAAGACAACATCAGTTTATCTTCTTAGAACTCTTTGAGAAAAGGTCTGATTTCTCTAGCATCTAAGAAAAAACAGCTTTGGGGATGAAGAGATGGGAATTAACAGCTTAATGAATATACGATTTTAATTTTGGTGAGTTTTCCTGAGCACCCACATATGTCTTAATATGAGGTAGCAGGGACAAGCACTTTCCCACAACACTGATGTTCTCCAGCAATTGGTGCTTACAAAACTTTGGTGGAAGGTTCAAGCATCTGGTCTCAATTTCAGGGTCATCAGCTCTTGGAGAATAAAATATTAGTCAGTTTCTTCAACTTTCCAGTCAGTTGTTTTACACCCATCTCTAAAATTCTTGTGAAAACCACAAGATCCAACATGTAACAGGTGTTATTTTTGTACTGAGTTTATTAGTTTCAGTTGATAACATTTCTTGTAACTTCCAATTAATGTTGGGACCATCCATAAATGTCTGCAATAAATTCTTAGAACCAAGGTCTGTGATGATAGGGAATAGCCTGTAAAATAGATCAGTGGCAGTAGTATGTCCCAACAACTTTGATTTGATGCATTTTGTGTAGACAGTTTTTTTCAACCCAAAAGCAAGCATGAATATCAAGATGTTTCATCTTGAGGGAATTGTTCAAACTCTCAAACAAGAAAACATACACATCAGACTTCTGGATTTTCTGCTTCAGTATGGAAGTGAAATATGGACCTAATCCATGTATGGCTAAGAATGATGTTTTGTCTTCCCCATATGAAAACTTTTGGGCAATTTCAATGCCTGGGAACATACTCTTGAAAAGTTCTGTGAACCTTTCATTTGAATAAAATGAACCATGACAGTCAATAGTTCTCTAAGTCCATAAAACTTCTGATCTTAAAACATCAGTTGAAGAAACAAAGTGGGTGCTGGAAAATGACAAATAAATATTTTTTTATACTTTACATTTTATACTTTCAACATGTAGTCTCTTAACAACAATATTAGGATATACGTTTATTGCTAAGCAACATGATATAAAAGCCACTGATGGAATGCACTGTTACCAAAAAATGGCTTTTCTATATATTAGAAGTTGTTATATAAAGAACCATTTCTATTCTATGTGGTTTTTCGCTAGCTTGCCTCATTAAAAAATGCATGCACACACATGAATAAGTAATAATACCTAGGTGCAGACCCTAAGGATCCATTTAGTATG
>NW_013672793.1:0-30491 GCF_000517525.1 Limulus polyphemus
TTAATTTGAAACAAATCAAATATATATATATATATAAATATATATATATAAATGTTCATTTCACTGTTAATCACCACAGTTGTATCCTGAGCTTTAAATAATTGACTCTTTTTACATCAAAAGTCCATACACAAGCTGGTTCAGTTACTTTAGAACCCAACTAACAAGACAAATTCTTCTTCTTTACACTTTAAAAGTTGCCACTATATACACTTTATGGCTAAACTTACAAACTCAGTCTAGATCTGATGGCTAGAACTTTCTACAAACAACTAGACATTATGATGTAGCTATGCTCAATGAAACAATGAGAAAAACATAGAAGGTTCAAGTAACATGTTACAACAAATTAACAATCACTGACTAGTGAACTACACAATGCATGATTTGTACACAATTACGTAAACAAACCTACAATAAATTCTTGCTTTTTATAACTATCTAAATTATAACTCTCCTATTACATTTAAATGAAACAGTCATGTATATCTCACAGGTAGGTGCTAGGCCTGTTGAAGAAAGATGATGACAAACAAAATTAAGAAATTTAGGTTTTGGCTATTCCTCTGTTTTTGACTTTGAGATGCTCTGGGTGGCCTAAGAATGGCATATGCACTGGAGATAAAAGTGACTATGCCAGGTGGCTCTTCATATCTAGCTTCTGATAACCTGTAGAGAACAAAATCCAGATGTCTTTTGTATTGTTTTAATACAGGCATCTGTAACATCCCTATACAGAGAGTGCTAGCACACACTCTGGTAAAATGTTAATAGTCCTCTTACAATTAAGAAAATCCTTTAAATAATTGGTTCCACTTAAGTTAGTGGAGGAACAAGTCTGAATTAGAAACTACTTGGACAGTATGTTATGTTTTAACAAATGTTAGTGAGATGCATTTTTATTTACTTTGATTACTTAAGTGTGAAAATTCCAAGGTGTTGTATTGTTGCATTTGAAATTACAACTATGGATATATTCACATGCTTATATTAATTATCTATCTTGCAGTGCTCTTTTCTTGATATGTAAGTTTTGGCTTATAGTGATACTGGTATCTTAAAGAAAAATTACTTGAACAAGTAACCATAAAAGTGGAAACTGTTTGAGACTAATGTGTAATATTTATACTTGCTTTTACATAAACAATATTTGTAATTTTTAATTTATTGAAACTAATATTTGAATGGTTAGTTGAACATCCAATGTTTTCCACTGTTTATGACAAATAGACTGCTAGAATTACTGGTTAGACAGGTCTTTTCTTGAGAAAAACTACATGTGTGTGGTGATTCAAAATCATGTACAACTTTGTTTGCACGTGCAAATTGCATGGGTGTGGTGCGTTGTGACAGGGAAATATCAATTTTTATGAAAACCGTTAAAAAGAAACTATCCAATGCTACTCTGTTCAGAAGGTTTGTTTTAACTTAAATTTTTTTCTGTGCTTTATACAAGATCCTTGTCAGAATTTTCACATATGTTCTCCCAGGATCTTGTAATTTTGTATCCAATAATCTCAGATTTCCAGTAACCTGGAAATATTTTCAATTCATTTTTTATTTATTTGGCTTCATGAACAATCACAACAAATGAAAAATTTATTACTATGCTGCTGAATGAAAAGGACAAGTAACATGGAATACATCAGATTCTTTTAAATCTAAGAGAGAAGTTAATTATAGGCTTATAAATGTATTTTAATTTCTTAATGATTTCAAGTAGTAAATTAAATGTATTATGTATATACCTTTGTCTCTTCCTTAATATAGGGGGAAGTAGCTTATGTACAAGTAAAAGAAGATGGTGGAGGGCGATCTCGTTCACGAAGCAGAAGTTACTCGCCAAGACGCACTAGAGGTTCTCCTACGTATTCACCTGCTCGGCGCTCAAGATCACGATCTCGGTCACATTCAAGGTCTCGATCCATGTCTAGGTCAAGATCACGCTCCAATTAATGAGAAAGTATGCAACTTCATCAGCTCTAGCATTTTTGTGCTGAGTCCATGAGATATTTGTTGGCAGGTTGATTTTTCATTTTTGCAGTAGTGTCAACTGAAAGTATTTTCTTGCGAAATATCATTGTGTTGTTGATGTCATGTTTGTCTCAAAATTTAAATTGTTTGTGTAAATTTTAACTGTTACAACACCAAAGGTTTTCTAGAACATTTCACATTCATATTAGAAAGCTCACTTTGTCTGATCAAATCGGTTGCACTTGCTTGGATATGTCTGTTGTAAACCTTTATTACTTTGTTAAAACAGTAGGAATGGGAATTATAAGCTGCTCTTATTACGTTTGATTTGAATGAGTGTGTTATTTCTATTAGTTTATGCTAAACAACATGCATAATTATTCTGACACACTTGCGACATATTGTATCAATTGTACCAGAATGACAACAAGAGTCATGTTCATTTAACCCCCTTTTCAGCTTAGTACCTTGTGTTTTTATGAGAGTAAGTGACACCGTTTTGTCTGATCTTTCCCATTCAATCTCTTCCAAAATAAAATTGAAATATTCAGGTGTAGAAGTTTGTTTTGATGCTTATTTCATTACAATTTTTTAGATAAAAGTAATTAAAAAACAAACTGATAATCCTAATTTAGATTTTTGCCACTCCCTACAATTGTAATTTTTATTTAGTGAGTAGAAATATTTACACTTTCACCTGGTATAGATAAAACTGCAAATCTAGGGTATCTGTTCATATTTTCTACTTGTTTCTAGTTGAAATAGTTTGAAAACTGGTTTTTTAAGTTGGTGGTATGAAAAATGTAAAATTCAACTCAGAATTTTTATTTTGCAATATCAAAAGTTCTAAAGCTACCAAAATCATAAATATATCTTCTGAAATATGAGATTTTCCTCCATGCAATCTATTTGCTGTAGAGTTCCTTTTCCCCATTATATAGGGTGTAAATTTCTAAATTTTCAGTTATGTTAGAAGCATTTTGGGATCTTACAATTTCAAATAATGCAAGTTTATCATTGCTTTGTATTTTTGATATTCTATGTAATGGCGATAAATTATTTTTATTGGTTTTCCAGCTTGCTTTTTTATTTGTTAAAGTAATTACTGTAGCAGTTCCTTTTCACTTTATAAAACTCCCTCTTTTAATTTGAAACTAATGGTATCATAAGGTGAACTTCATTCTGACATGAATTTAGAGATTAGTGAGGGTTTTTTGAAATTTCTGTAAATAAGACAGTTACTGAAATAACATAAAAGTATGCTATAGGGATATAAACACTATTTAAAAAATATACAAAACATTTTATTACACAATTTCAATAAAGCTGGTTAGTGCATGACATCATTAGGCCTCTGATTGTGGAACCTAGCTTTCAGGTCATCAGTTACAGGAGTTTTAAGTAATGCTATAGTATCTAGTTACATCATGTAGAATGTTTTCTTTTAGTGTTATGAATTGTAAATTTACCAAAAATGTAACTGAAGATCAGAAACATTCATTGGTTATCATGCTTTCTTTGAAGTGTGTACTTCAGATATAGTTTCATCTCTGAGTTATTAAATTGTATGAATGCAGAAGTGGCTGAAATAATGCCACTAGGCTGGAAAGGATTTTAATGTGCCAAAATGAAAATACCATTTTTAATGAAAATTCATAGGATTGGTGTTTTTTGTTATGTTTTAAAACTCTGAGAGGGACTACATTTAGTTGTATATTTACTTGGGTGATATTTCACATTCATAACTACTACCAAACTTTTACTATAGAACTCTTATGAAAAGTGGAAAATAACTTGACTTTAAATGTACTTTTTTTTTCACTGAGTTGACTGTATTTAATTGTTATATGATAGCTAGTGACAAAAGGAATACTTCTTTGATCAAACAGTACTGACTGCACTGGTGATTTCTTGACAGTGTAAACACCACTAGACAGTTTATGATAAAGCTGAATATAATTCCAAAGTTTATAGAAATTGAATGCTTAAAGGCTTTCACAAATATTTGGGCAAAGTAGAAACTAGCAAAAGTGATCTTACATTTAAAGACAATTTAATATTTGTGATTGACTGCAACTAAAGTGATCTTACATTTAAAGACAATTTAATATTTGTGATTGACTGCAACTTTTGGAATAAAGAATTATTTAACTGCATCTAAGATTTTCATTGTTTATGGAAATTCTTTATCAATCGTAGCCAATTTCTGGTTTTTAAGCTTTTCCAGGCTTCTGTATGGCAATGTATCAAAGTATTCTTAAGAAAACAGCAAGCTTTTTTAATTAAAGCATGTTTCAGTTGAATGATAATACTCAAGTTGCTTTTACATTGTTTAGATTTACCCAGAAATAATCCTCAGTCTTGTTTGTACCTCATAGAAATAGTTGTATTGCTTGATAGTGCTAATATTTTGTGTATAGTTTTCTTTCTGTTCCTGGTGTAACTGTATGGCTTAGAGTGAGTTATTCTGTTATTAGTGTTACCATTATCTTAGAAGATACTAGACTTCGATTTAAATAGAAAAGTGTTATGTAAAGTAAATCCACCTGCATTTTACTCTTAAAGTAAAAGCTTGCATTTCATGGGCACATCTAATAAACTGGATATTTTCAATGACTATAACTTTTAAAACAGTTTAAAGTTTGTATTGTTTAGTGAAAGGATATCTTTGTAATCAGAAAAAAAGAAATATGTCAAAATGAAAAAGAAAAACTCATCTTCAGTATGAATAAAGAAACCATGAGAAAATCAAAACACAATTGTTGTTAGTTATGCACAGAGCTGCTAACTGAAGCATTTGTTTTCTTATTCAGAACAGGTATAAAACTTTTAGGATATTTCCATATATGTGCTTCTTCTTTGTTGTGTTCATCAAACATAACTAATGATGTTGATTAAACAATTTTAAATGTCCTTGTATAGGCATGTTATAAATTCTTAAAACCTTTAACTTCTTAACCATGGTAAAGAAAAGTATGTTGCTTTTTAGGCATTTACTTAAAAGAATGAATAAACAAGTCACATCTGCATGAAAAAAAAACCAAAAAAATTGAGAGCTTTTTATTTGTTTCAATGCTTTTATTATGTTTCACAGACAGATAGGAAATTGAGTTATTAGTTTAAAATCAAGTTCATTCAGCTTTCATACTTTTCAATGAAAACAAATAAAACATTGTAAACATTCAAAATGAGAGCTCTGAGGGCCATCAAAGGTACACATCAGAAGCCAGGAGGAGAACCTGTGTCTGCTTGTGAGATTTTAACATTGTAGAGCATTATAAATAGAAAACTTAATAGTTTGTTACTACCATTATACCTTTTAAAATAAAGGTGGTTTTGTTTATTATTGAAAAATCTTTTTTTTTTTTTAACTTAAACATAAAACAGAATATAGGTGAGGAGTTATGGAAATAATGACAAAGTATCCTTTATAGGTTCCACCTGTCTTTATTTGAAAACACTTGGTTTGCCTTATTCAGTTGCAGAGCTAGTATCAAACCTACTGTTATCGTTTTTGTTTAGACCAAAAGAAAGCAAATGTAGTTGGGCTTCTTACTATTTTTTTTAACATAGGGAGTATGAAGAGTAGAAGCCTTATCTAAGAAAAGCATCCTCAGTGCCTGTGTATATTTTTTGCCCATCTTATAAATTATAAGAAAGAGTCAGTCAAATGTCTTTGCCTTGTGGCATTATTCCTTTGGTTACTGGTTCCTTGCATCAGGAAGACCTAATGTTACTCTTGTCATATTTCTTTCCAAAAATACAACTAGTGGATGAAACTGTTTGAAATTTGACAGAAACCTTCTTAAAGGCATGCAGGTTCAGAAGAATAAAATGTTTTATTTTGATTTTTCTGCTATTTCAACTAAAAATTGAATAGTTCAAGTGTAAGGTGATTTTCATGTTAAATATAAAAATACTTTTTATTAATCTTGCGGTTTTCAAATTTCATTTGCATAACCTCTAGAACCTCCTGAAATTTAAGTTAAATATTTATATTTTATTTTTACTACCATAACACTAACTGTAGTTATTATCATCAATGTACAGTGCAATTAAATATTTAAAATTAAGAAATAGAAATATGTATACTTTTTAATTCTTTGTTGAATAATCTTGAATTATCATCTTTGGGTTATTTGTGCAAGTTCACATCTTTACCTTTTCACTTAGTTTATTTTTAACGTTTTATTTTTCTTTCCTGTCCTTTACCATTTGTTATGCATGAGTGCCCCTGGGTGATATAATGGTATCATCAGCAGAGATACTTTTGCTTTCGGCAAAAAAGTTTTTGCACTCACTTAGTAACCTAAACCTTTCAGATATTAATTTTAAAACACAAATAATACATAATTAACTAAAATATAAAAGTAAAACCCAAATAAAGTTAAACTATCTTACTAATATATATCAAGGTGAGAAACAACACTAAGTGCTAGCTAGGACAAAAGCTGTAAGAATACTTCGGCTGTTAGATGTACTTTGCTTGTCAATTTTAAAATAACCATTAAAAGATTGTGGTTTAAAATGAGCTCTTTCTATAGATTATAAACAATAAATACACATAGCTTTGAAATCTCAAATGTGTGGGGGAACTGTTATTTAATTGGATAGAAAATTGGCTGGAGATTAGTAATATATGGAGCTAGATCTGACTGGATCACAGTTACAAGAGGTGTGCCTCAGGGCTCTATGCTGGGTCCTTTGTTATTTGTGATTTATATTAATGATATGGATTTCTAATGAAGTTTATAGACAACATTAAGATTTTTGGGATGGCTAACTGTCAGACTTACAGTGAGAGTTAGATCATTTGATGCATTGGGCCAATATGTGGCAGATGATGTTTAACTCTCCACAGTGTATGATGCATGTAGGTTTTCACAATTTAAATGGGAATACATTAAATACTATGATTGAAGGAAAAGATCTTGGTGTCGTGATCGAAAAATCACTTAAATCATCTAAACAGTGTATTGTAGCTAGCAAAAGGGTTAATAGGATTTTGGGTAGCATCTATAGAAATATTGAATATAAGATGAGGGATATTATTGTTTCACTGTATAGATCCCATGTTAGGCCTCATTTTGAGTACTGTATACAGTTTTGAGCTCCCTTCCTCAAGAAGGACAATGAATTGTTGGAGAAGGTTCAGAGAAGAGCCACTAGGATGATACCTGGGATGGAAGGGACATCCTTGATGGTTTAGTAGTAAGCTCCTTTTTGTCCCCTTAAAGTTTTATGATTTTATTTATCTATAAGGTGAGTGTTTCTACTGTCATGGGGTAGGAATATTTATTTTTTGTTCTCTGAATTGACCTGAAAGAATTTGAAATGGGTACCAGGGAAATAGCACTGTACATGTAGTTTTGAGTCTAGACATATACAATGCAGATGTAGTAGTATTCAAGTAAAAGAGACCAAATAATAAGATTTGTGAATGCTCATGCATTATGTAAAAATAAAAGTGAAATTCAAGTATTTTTAAAGGTTTCTTTTGAAATAAAAAAATTAAAACTTTAAAATATAAAATACATGATAATGCTAATTTCATCAAAATAAATTAATAGCAAAGTTATTTAATTAAATTGTCAATGTAACTCTGTAAAACCTCGTGACAAGCACAGAAAGTAGTTTAAAGAGTATGTGACAATCAAAGGGTTAAAGTCTGTATGTAAGCCTTGTGCTATGAGGTAATGGATGGATTGGTTAGACTAGCTGTGTACAGTGATTTTTGCAATTGAGTAGGAATAAGAAAGAAATTGAACCAGACATTGCATTATACCCACTTAGGTACAGGCAAAGAGATTTCACCTTAAATTTTTTTTATCAGCTGTCTCATAGTTAGATTTAGCATACACTAATACTCTGTAGGTTTATAAATTGCATTCAGCAGGTATTACACTAATTAAAACAGCACATGTAAGATATTTGTTAGCGAGTATGGAGCATATATGAAAGTTTCTTTAAAGATTATTTTTCTTGGGACTGGTACTTGACCTATGTAGCACTAAGTATAGTATAATGTTACAAGTTTATAACAACTGTAATTACTTAGATTGGAAACATTTTGGATACAAGTACTTAATTATTTATCCTTATGTTTAAAGTTTTCATAGTAGCAGGATTTGAATAAAAAAATTTTCCAAATGTATATGCTACACTCTGCCTAAAATTTTCATTTACTGAAAATTCAGTTAACTGAGTTTTAGATAGTCTGTGATGCAGATTCAGATTTGGAACTTCATCACAGTAAAAATGTTTTTCTCTTCCATTTTAATAAATCACATAAAGTTGTCTTTCCCCACCCACCCTTTCTTGTGGTCATAGGTACTTAAAAAAAGGCTAAATACAATTGTTAAATGAAGCTTGTAATAAGACCTATCAGCCTTTATTTAACAAAAACTCGTGGTTATCAACCAAATACCAAGGCAAAAGGTTTTGTTCAATTTGCTTTAATTTGTAAATTTGAACATAATTATACACCATAGGCATACTTTTTTACATTTGTTAACTTGTTAAAATAAGTATTTAACAACAAACATTAATATATGGTTGTGATGACACTAAAATCATGTAGTCTCAGTGTCATAAGATCAATAAATTGATATGAGAAATTCTTTCTAAAAAGTTACAAGAGTAATAAAAATTTGTACCTTGAACTATAGGCTTACTAAACCTTCCCAAAATGGTAACGTTATTTCATTTTCCATACTTCTTCATACATTAAAGATTTTTTTCATAAAAAAACAAAAACCAACCAAACATCCAGTTTAACTTCTACTGGTAAGTTTCTATGCAGACTCATCCCAGCAAATTTTTTTTTTTATGTCTTTACATTGTAACAGTAATAATTGCTTTATTATTTGTTTGCTATAATGTGACTCTGGAATCAGTGTTTATTGATCTATTACCACAAACCAGTGATTAAAATCAATAGTACCAAGGTAATGAAACTTGTTGCATGCACTTACCCATTTTTGAATTTTGATTATAATAAAGATAACCACCACCTGTAAACAAGATCGTACAGGATTTTGTCCCAAATTATAAAACAAGTTTTGTGCAGGGGAACAAATTCCTTCAGGCTACAATAAATTGTCTTCAAAATTATATCATTATGAATTCCTTAACAATATATGAAAATCACTGGATGTACACTGAAATCTTAACCCTAAAATGAAATGTAAAACAACTTCAGTTGCTTGTATTCTTAAACTCTAAGGAAAAGACAGTTGAAAAGTTCTAAAATATTTTACAACAGCTTTATTCTCTGTTTTGTTAGGAGCAATCTAAAAATATATACGAATGTAAAATTAAGCAACAAATTTGGTTTATTTGATATGAACATACATGAAGTACACTGTACAGAACACAAAATGAGTACACCAAAGCCTGATTCAGCAATGTGAAAAGCCTACAAGGTAACTGCACTGACCACTAGTATTAGTATTCTGAAAGTTTGATTATTGTTCTAATAGTTATGTTGTTTCATGAAGTATTTCTTTGTTGGAGAGGAGATCAAAGTATGTCCCTAATTTTTTTTATCAGTGAAAGTGGCATATATTTTTTAGATTTGTTGAATGTGAAACTGAATTATTGCTTTTTTACTCCAGTACTTCAGAATTAGATGATACTTGACCTTTGAAAATCTGTATTTGTCCCATGGTGTCTTAAAATTCATACTTTTTCACATGTTTTCTGTGTGTTGTAATAAACTTTTTATATTAAATTTTGTCTGTAGAACAATACATGGGAAGGATCCCTATGGATAGCCAGAATCCTTGGCTGTACTGTAAGGAATAAAGTTGATTGTATAATGGAGTTACACCTGTAACATGGATGTAGCTGGGAACAGAAAGTCTACAGTTTTCTGTTGTGGTCCTTGGATGTACTATAAAGAATAAAATGGATTTTTTAAGGAACCTAATGTGGAGCAGTATTCCTGTTCTTGGACTGACTGAGATTCCTTACTGCTTTTGTAATATATCACTAGAGGGTTTTGGAGTAGAAAAAGCCAGGAGTTGATGGCAAGCATATGGATCTACTGGTGCAATGGGTTACATGCTGGGAAGGGAATCACTGATACTTGGATAGGGATGTAGGATCAGGATGGATGCAATTCTTGGATAAAAGGAATCATGGACACTTGGATAGGGATATAGGATCAGGAAGGATGCAATTCTTGGATAAAAGGAATCGTGGACACTTGGATAGGGAT
The DNA here is from genome assembly GCF_000517525.1 of Limulus polyphemus. Classification (NCBI taxonomy): domain Eukaryota; kingdom Metazoa; phylum Arthropoda; class Merostomata; order Xiphosura; family Limulidae; genus Limulus; species Limulus polyphemus. The sequence continues at coordinate 10,196 of NW_013672793.1, forward strand.
ATAGGATAAGGAAGGATGCAATTCTTGGATAAAAGGAATCATGGACACTTGGATAGGGATATAGGATCAGGAAGGATACTGTTTCTGGATAAATGGTATGGCCAATTTTGTTGAAACATTAATGTTTATGCTGCAGTATAGGAATTCTGAAATTTTCTGGACCTGTAGTGTGTGTTTTCCTTAAGTGTTTTCCATAGCCATCCATCCACTTACAAAATGTGTAGAAACCCATTCATAAATGTTTCTTTAATCTAAAAAGTAAAGTTCTATGTTCTACTAATATTCCCCTTCACAATTGTTATTATACATTTGTGGTGTTTAACTCTATCATGCCTGTATGAGTGCATTCTATCTAAAGGGAAAATTGCACCACTGAAATATAAACTACAGAAAATAAACTTGTAGTCATTCTTTCACACACTTGTAAAATAATTCCAGGAGTTGAAATTTATTAATAAACAAATATACTTTTTTAGTTTTATACATTAAAATGAATATTGCACAATGCGATTTGGGGTTGATTTCAGTGTGCTCCAAACAAAATCAATAGTGTTGGCCAATTTTCTGACCATCATATGGCACTCTTTGCATCTAGGAAGAAAGTCATAATATTATAGTTCTAAATTCACCTTTTAATTTGAATGCAAGTGTAATTTTATGAATTTTAGTTAATGATCAGTTGTCATGGTCTGATGTAGTTGCGTATATCTCGGCTTTGATTTAAACACATAATTCATGTAGAGATCAGGACAAAGTGATAAAATCTTAGCTTGGTGATATGTTGGTAGAAAAAAATGTGACAAATTTCAGTCACAGTTACAGCTGATTTTTTTTTTTAAACTTGTGAAAAATTGACACTATCATTTTGTACTTCATTTGAATGATCTCACAGTATGATAAATTTTTTCTTGGAACAAGATGTGATAGATTTAGTTAAGTCATTTTGCACTTGACCATAGCAAGTTTTATTTCACTGACAAGGTTAGGTTGTGTTTACATTAGGCTTTATCAGTTTAACTACTTGGATAGGCAAAGAAATGCATATAAATATATATAAGATGACTTAAAAGGTATTTCATTTATTAAATTAAACGTGATTAATAATTTTAAACGTTTTTGTCTAATTATAAGTTTGATGGTAGTTAAAAAAAGGTTATTACATTACAATTACAGGAAGGTGTATGAAGTGTTTTTTTTTAATCAAAACAAATATAAAGTTTGCAGTTTTAGAAGACGAGAATTGGAAATTAAAATCAGCAATAAAAGTAAGCATTTGTAATATTTTTTAAAGCTGCAAATTAATTTAAATATAACATATCCAAAAGACAGGTCACTAGCTAAAAATACTTTGGTTCACAATTAATTTAAAGCTGCAAGTTTCAACATTTTTCTATGAGAATTGTACAAAATAAATGTTACAAAACATCAGTTCCAAAATATTTTTGTGTAAATAATGGTTGAAATCAAATTAGACTTATTATTTCCACTTAAATTTTGAATTTGATAAACAGATGTGCACTAGACACTTGAAAAGTGCTCACCAATCATTGTAGGGTTAATACAAATTTGTAGTTTATGATTGACCCTTGGTTGTTTAAGCATGTTAGTGCTTTCCTAAGACTTAAATATCATGTATAATTATACTTTCACAAGTACTAAAGTACTATTGTGATGAAATACTTTTCTATGCAGTAAATAAAATTTGTATATCTGAATGCAAAAACAATGTATTAAAAAGATTACACACAATATAATATATAATACGGATAATATTATGATCATGTCTACAAAATGTAAATGTACATCGACTTTGTTTAAAGTTGTCAAAATAATTTAGACTGTGTATTAAGTTTGTAGATGTATTAGTTTCAATTAAACACTCTAAACTTGAGGGTACTTGTTAGTGAATATGACAAGAATCATACATCATTCATAACAGTTGGACTACTAACAAAATTAAACCCTATAAATGTATATATCTACCCCTTAAACAATATTCCATTTAAACTGTAGCCAAATACAACATTCAATAAACAAGTTAATTTCTTTTGGTAGTAAGATAGTAAATGTTGTTTGTTTTTTTATGAAGATAATACTCTGTTAAACCTGACAATACTATGTCAATATTCAATGCAAAAGATCAAGTCGTGTTCACCAATGTTGAAATTGGTAAATAGAATCAATTTTCATTATTAGGTTATATTACAGGTTTTGGCAGAACTTATGTAAAAATTAAAAGCCTGAGATAACTTATTTCTAGCTTTTAAAATAATTTAAAGAATAAAGATGTTTTATTCAGTAAAAAGGTAATGGCTGTTGCAGCCAAAACAGTGACTGCCTTTGGTTTAAAAACAAAAATTGTCCATTTATACTGAGAAAAAAAATTATGTTTTGCTGTGCCTTTATTTTTTCTGTAAAATTTTTTTCTTTTGAAAAATTACTAATTTAAAATTTTTTTTAGTAGTAGCATCAATTATCAAACTGTATTTGTCCTACATATTAAGTTTTGATGCTCTCTAGAGAGGCAAGATTACAGCAGTCATCCTTTCCTGTATCCAAGTAACAAGTTTCATCCAAGTTCCACACAGTTCTTTGTTGCTAAATCTTTCATTTGCTAGAGGATCCAGTGACCTTGTGAAATGCAAAGGAACGAAGGATCAGGAATTCTCTTAATGACCATACTTTAAGGGAAAAAAAATATATATATCATATATATTTTCTATACACAGGTCATTAAAAAATGGTATCTGACATGATTTCTTTCCCTAAAACAATGCATTAACTCTATCATGCCCTGGTTCATTGATTTGACACACCTACTGCATGCAAAACAAAACTAGTGGATGAAATAGATTGAAACTTCAAAACTTTCTACAGTTTATGTAGTTTCAGAAAATAAAATCTTATTTTTATGGGCAAACATTTTAACAAACAGGCAATAAAATTGGGGTAATGTGAAATTAATTTCATTACAACTACAATATGTTTGTCTACAACACAGAATATATATTTTCCATTCTGTTTGTTCCCTTGTGTATTGTTTACAAGTTTTGATGTCTCTACAATATAGGTGGTTCAGCATTCATGATATCAAATGGTATTCTGTCCCTGAAGGTTGAACTGAAAGTGGATTTCATTTTTGGAACAATTTGAAATAATTTCTGAATGAGTATTTTAATAAAACAGAGATTTTAATATAAAGGCCAGATTTGAGGGGAGGGGGAATGAAGTGAGATAGTCTATCATAAAGCTACCAATCATGCATGTCTTAAGCCTTTTTTTAAAGAAAAAATGTTTGCAGGGATTTGTGACCTTAAGCATTTGAAGTGTGAATATTAGTGAATCTATGGTGCTACTATATTTTCACTATTTGATTCTTCTGCCTAGTTTTTTTCTTCTTCTTTGCACCATTTGTTTAAAAAAATGACATGAACAAATTGTTGCTAATTTGGCAATCCTCCAGTGTTAGTACCCCAATTAACAATAATTTGGCAATCCTCCAGTGTTAGTACCCCAATTAGCAATAATTTGGCAATCCTCCAGTGTTAGTACCCCAATTAACAATAATTTGGCAATCCTCCAGTGTTAGTACCACAATTAGCAATGATTCAATCATGGAAGGGATATAACTGAAACATAGTCATTCTTTTTAAGTAAATATTTTTGAAATTCATGATATTTGTAGATGAACTAATAGCTTTATGAATGTATTGTTGTACAAAACTCCATTTGAAAGTTGAAACACACTGTACAGCTCCCCATTATTATTGTTATGTAGATGTAAACAGAGAATAACACACTGCATTTAGTCCTTGCATGAATTCAATAACACCCTGCCTCAAATATAACCATGGTTTATTGAAAATATAAAGGACAAACTTCTGTGTTATTATTTCCAATAAACCTCTCCCTGCACATACAATCATAGGTATTTCAGCTTGTATTGCTTGGGTTTAAATTTCCACTTCTAGGAACTTAACTAATTCAATCTTCTTTTCAGTAACAGCTAAAAAACCTGTCCACTCATGAGGTAAAGGAACACCAGAAGACAGAATTGACCTTCTGATTGACGTGGGTTTCTTGATCTTGTCGGCCCTGGGTCAAATGGTGGACTTTACATACAAAATTTGATAATGGTCAAAGATAATGTCAGGCCACTTGAATTAATTTCTCCTGCCTTAAAGCCCAGTGCACAGAAAACACTAGTAAAATCTCCAACGGTTTTTGCCCCTTGAGGTTTTCTAAGGATATAAACTACAGAGATATCATCAATGAGCAGTGTTGCATCTTCATATGGAGGCAGGCTCTTAGAGCAAATGATTTTTGCTGTCAGCATCATCAGCTAGAAGTTACTTTGATCCTGATCTCAAAGAGTCATCCAATGCTGCTAAAGAAAGAGGGACTGGTGAGAGATCATGTTTCATGATTTCATTCAGGTCAATAGTTCGTCCAGCTTCATATGCAACAACAACTCACTGTAAGAGAGTCCAGTCAACTTTAATTGTCTTGGTTTTGTCCTTTCCCATACTTGAAGCTTCCACTTCATACATGCTAGCAACTGTAAGATATTTGCTTTTGGACAAAGGATCATTCCAGGGCACAGCTTGCAGGATCAATCTTTGTGTACAAAGGTTAAAACTTGAGCTTGTCCACTTTCCTTCACATTCAATAAGGCTGATGTTACATCTGAAGATGCTTGATCTTTGTTTGCAATGATGAACAAAACTGTAAAGTTTGAATCAGCTCTGAAAAGTGAGATCTTTTGCAACACTTGTTTGAGGTTTTCTTCACACTGTGCATCCAAATCCATGCAACGTTTGCCTATATTCTTTGCTTTCTATTGAATCATTTAGGGTAAGAACGTAAAGACTTTGTGTATCCTCTGCGATTTTGGGTCGAAGATTGTAAGAGAGGACCCCCCTTGACAAAGTAGAATGTGATCTGGTAATTCCAACAATACCTCCTCCAACTTTGTTCAACCACTTCTGAGCATGATCATGATAACTTCTGACTATCTTTAATCACAAACTTAACTTCTTGGAATTCTTCGACCTCAAGAGGAAGCTGGAGCACCTCTGTCAAATATACAGTACCCCAGCAAGAACAGTTATTATGCTTGTATTGAAAAAAATATGGCAGTATTTTTTGGAAGGAAATCAGATGCAATCTCCAATCGGCTTCCCTTTGGGACCTGGTAAAAAGCAACAGAGCTTTGGTCATTTCTAAGTAATTCCACCAAAAAAGAAATTTGGACAAACCTCCTCTCAGATTTGAACTCCCTCACAAGAAGCAGAAATCTCTGAGAGCCAAGTATGTTTATCAGATCATCAACTGCACCCTGGTCAATGGCTAACTATGCTGCCTTTCAGGTAATCTTTTCTCACTAGATACTGAAATGTATCATTCTTGACAAATGACACAAAAACTATAGTCAATTTCACCACTGTTGCAAGATCGTTTAAAGATGTTATAAGCTGCATTGCAGCATAGCACTATCAAAGAGATATTATATTGCAGATAAAGCTTTTGGAAATTGGAGGGAAAAGATATAGATTTATATATCCTGTATGTTTACTGATGTAGCCTAACTGCTGAAGCCTGTTTAACTACAATATCTGAAAAAGTAGTATAAATTTAAAAAAAGTTAATGTATGCTCTTTTCTCCTAATTATGCCAATACTGAAGTCAACTGTTTCAGCTTAGTAAAAAGTAAAATTTTTGTTGTCATGATAATATTAATATTTTTTTAGAAAGGCTCAACCTTTTTACTTTCAAGTTTTTTTCAAACTTTTCTTTCATAGCTCCATTATCTCTTGACTAATTTGAGATCTAAGTATAGTTTGGACTAAACCTTTTCGACTGAAGTATTTGACCAACAAGGTCTCATAGATTAATTTATTCTAATCCTACCTGAAAGAATTTCAAATTGAAGGCAGGCTGGTAGAGAACCTGATTTGTAATAAAATCGAATTGAGTACAAGTGCATACTATGCTAGGTATCACTGGTGCACAAAAATATAGCTAATAAAAAGTGAATCAAAGGTCTTAGATTAATTTACTCTAATCCTGCCGAAAAGAATTTCAACTTGAGGGTAGGCTAGTGGAGAAGTCTATTTGTAATAAAGTCGAATCGGGTACAAGCCCACCCCAAGCTAGGTATCAGTGATGTACAAAAATATAGCTAATAAAAAGTGAATCAAAGGTCTCATAAATTAATTTATTCTAATCCTGCCTAAAAGAATTTCAAGTGCCAGGGCTATTGAGAATTCCCTCTTGTTTAGTTCAAAGAACCAATTAGACAGAAAGTATTGTGATTAAATGCTTGAGACAAATTTCCCTTCACTTTTTCGGTGTACAAGGTAATGATCACTGATTTTGGGGGCTTATATGTGGTAATTTTGTTTTTCAATTTTGAGGGTGAAGGAGCCACTTTCCAGGTGGCCAAACAAAGTTTTTGAATTTAGCACACTCAAATTGACCAAAATCAAATGTTTGCCAAAAAATTTCCAAAGTGCTTGATGTCGACCACTTCTCTGAAAAGTGAACCGGACTATTGTGGTTGTTCTACATTCACTAACGAGTCAATGAGAAAATGAAATCGAAAAATTTCCAAAGATAAAGTATTATCTAGCTAACGGCGTAAATAAAATCAATACACTTCAAATGAATCTCGAGATAAAGAAGAATCACTTGGTAACCTTAGTCTTGGCACCGACATCAATTTTGTCACACTTTCTTTAATATAATCTGCAAGAGGGTTATACTTGATTAGCGTGATACTCAACCCTACAAGCGAAATAACATTACCCTAAATATTATTGTATCTGGTACCTCCTACCACTTTTAACAAAACTTTTATTCTATCTATTCTCAGTTTTATGGGTTCATTACAACTACCTACAAGAATGCAACACTAAAATCAATATAATATCAATTTTAAAAACATTATTGTCCCAAATAAAGAACAAATTAATTCAGAAACAAACATAATATGTAACTTTACGGTTAAAAAATAGGAGGATGGGAGATTATTTTAAATACTTTTCCAACCCTCAGATCCTAAATAGATCTGTCATAGAAGAATTAACAAAGGAAAGTTATCTGACAGCATACTTCCTTTTAGGTGGTTCCAGTATAATAGACAAGGATAAGATAGGTGAAGATAACAACAAAAAGAAAAACGACTTGGAGAAGACTGCTAGTGACTTTTATGAGACAAAGAGGAGAAAGGAGATTAATATTCTAATGGAGAGAAAAAGTCAAATGAATCCATGTATAATATGCTATGACCCAATGGATGAGATGCTGGAGAAGAAAACAAAAAACTACTGTTTCTAATTGTTGTTTTAACACCTTTTATTCTGACTGCTTCTTCAGATACATTAACAAAAACAAGGTTATATTGTGTCCTATTGTAAGACGTTAATTAACATGGCTGATGTTTTTATTGCAACCTTACCTGATCAAGAGTATTCCACCATCATCAAACGGAAACCATAATTAATATAATCTCAGGTAGACGAGAAGGTGCTGTCTTTTTTTATTGTAGTTGTTGCTCACAATCCTAATCTAATAAATGAAGTTAATCTAAGCAACATTCCCATTATTGAGATCAGGGGTCATAGTTCAACCATAGAGAAGAAATCAAGAAAACATTAAAAACTATAAGGTCATCATCTGAAAAGATGAAACAAAATGTGCAGACTTTAATTTTGAATTTGTAAATGACATTATCTTTGCTAGAAAATTTAACATACAGGTGATGGGAAGAACTTACAAGATAAATAGATGAAATCCAAATCTAAACATTCATATCTTGTCATTTGATCATGAACCATGTGATGGAAATATTGAGATAGATTATAACACTCTTCTGCAAAGAATTCTTTTTGAAAAATACATAAATTAATTACATATTGGAATTTTGTACAAGATTTTCAGACACTGACCTAGTTGATTTACTAAAAAATGGTTTTGAAGCTTTTGAATTTTTAGATTATATGTTGTACTTTATAAAAAACATTAATTTAAAAAGACATTTATCTTTCGTATTTCAGTTTACAAGATAATTAACAATAGGGGACTGAATCTATCATCATTGTAATAGAAAATTATGACTTTATCTGCAGAGATAAACCAAATATCATAAGACATAAGAGACTATGATGTGACAACCCCCTCCAATCAAAATTCATAAAGATTATCATGATAAGATATATCTTGGTAATTCTGACAGATTACTCCTCTACTAGGACTCACAAATACAAGAAAAAATTAGTAATGTTCAAACTATTAATTTCAAGGTTTACAACAAATCTCATAATATAAATCCATGAAAAAAATTATTATCACTATTGTAAAGATACCCAGGACATCAATGTAGATGTGTAATACAAAAATTAATGAAAAATAGATCTTGTGTATCGTTAACAAAACAGCTGTTAAACCGGAATATTACTTACAAAAATTTTGAAATATCTGTGAAATATTTGTTTTTTCACCTGAAAGAAACCCCAGTAGTAAATTTGATGTTTACATAATTGATAATGACAAATGGGATTAGTTTAGTTTAGGTTAGGTTACTCTGATCCATATTACTTACTCACTCAATTTAGCCAAGATATTATAATTTTTATAATCTAAGTTTGCAAAATATAGAAAATCTTTTTTAAATTTTGCATTTTTGAATTGTTGCCCACCATATTTCATACTAATAAAAAGGCATTGAACCCTTCGGGATTTTTCTAATGAAAAGATAAAGAACTTCACCAAGAATAATCTAGGTGATGATTTAAATATTGGTCCATATTACCTACTTAAGAGGATTACTGGTTATTGTTTTTTTGACATCATTAAAACAACAGAATTAATAGATTTTATGGCTTCAATGATAGTAAACTACACTGATTATTGTATCTATGCTGCTAGGGTTGTCAGCAAAATCCTTCATAAGGAAATTAATGACAGTTTCTGTGAAGTAATAAAAAAAATTAAATAATCATAGGATAATAATCAACAAGATCTATGAACTAGTTGAAAGGAATAAAAGTAGATTAGAAGGTTAACTAAATTATAAAAAAAATTTTAATTATATCAGTTTTGGTTTCAAGACTCTAAAATACCTTATCTTTCCATAACAAATAATAAACCTGTTGAGAGACCACAACATCTCATAATGTTGCGTTGCCTTTGGTATCCCCATAAGGATGATATCAAGAAGGCAATAGAAACCTATCAATTAATGTCAGATCATTACTTTAATCATGGTAGCTCAACTCTCTTTAAAGCTCTATTATTAATGGTCTGGATGATTCCATTAGTAATATTATGATGTTCTTAAAGTTTGTGCAGAGACCTCAAAGTGTGGTGGTGCAATTGGTTTAAAAATTCATAATGTTAAAAGTTTTTAATGAACCTACCAAATACGTTAGTCAAAATGGAAAGAGAAAAAAAATATATTGCAGTCTATCTAGAACCCTGGCACACAAAGTTTTCTAGAACTAAGATTAAATAATGGTAATGAAGAAGAAAGAGTTAGAGATCTTTTCACTGTACTCTGGATACTAGATGAATTTATGAAAATATATGATAATGATATCTGGTCTCTGATGTGTCCCAGGGAATGCCCTGGTCTAGGTAATTGTTATGGTAAAGATTAAATTTTGTTTTCTTTTTATAAACCTGAGAAGAGACACAAGAAACAGGTAAAGACTAGAGATATGAATTAAGATTAAAGATTGAAACTGGTAATCCATACATGTGTTATACGGATCACTGTAATAGAAATAATAACCAACAACACATTGGAACAATAAGATCCTCCAATCTTTGTAGTGAGATAATGGGATATAATTATGTAGATTCTATTGCTGTCTGTAATCCTGGTAGTTGCACTACCAAAGTTTTTTATTAATGGAGTTTATAAATTTGATAAACTTGAAAAATTTAGACCCTACTATAAAACCTAAATAAGATAACACAATCTACATCACTGAAGGATCAAGAATTAATAATGTCAACAATAGACCAATTGATATAGGTGTCCAAGGATTAGCTAATACCTTCCTGATGTTGTAGATGCCTTTTGAAGATCAAGAAGCTTCAGAATTAAATAAAAATATTTTTGAGACAATTAATTTCTCTGCTCTAACTAGGAGTTGTAGATTAGCTATGATTCATGGATCCTGTGATGAATTTTATGGTTCACCAACAAGCACGGGTATCTTACAATTTGATTAATATTCTCCAGTGTGTAATAATAATAATAATATAAAAAAGAAGATTGGAATAAACTAAAGGAAGATATTAAAAAATACAGTCTCAGGAATACTCTTGTTACTGTAACAGTAAATCCACTGAACCCTATGCATCTAGTTTAGACAAGTTATGGCAAGAAATTATCAGATAATAAATATATTTTTTGGTTAATGATCTGGAAAAACTTGGTTGCTGGAATCAGGATATCAAAAATGCCACCATTTATAATGATGGTTCGATACAAAAAGATACCAAAGGGCTCTCTTTGCTGATCAAATTTAATCTCTCAATATCTACATGAAAGATAGTAAATTATCTAGTTGACATTTCTATTCCTGGATAATGGATTGAACATAGGAATGTATTATCTAAGAACTAAGCCTCCCATAAATCCTATCCATTATACAGTTGATAAATCCAACCTCAATAGCTGCAAGCTACTAGATGATGTAGTTTGTTATGGCTTTACGTAAAGAGAAAATTACAATGAATTTTTATTAATTATTATTAAAGGTAGATGAACATTAAAGATATTTAAATAATGGAAAATTACTCAATAGGAATGTAGACTTATGAAGAGAACAATTATCATCTATGAAGGTATCTCAGTACTTAATTATGAACCTGTTGTTCTAAGGGTTGTAAAAAAAATATATCAAAAAACGGTGTTACAACATTACTTTTAAGATAGAGATCCTGAAAATAATTGACAAAATGGAAGGAATACTAAAACTAGTTGATTATTTTGAAGTGGATGCAAAGTTATATTGTCATACAAAGACCATATGTGTGTAAAGATCTCTTTCAGTTTCTATAAGAAAATTTACCAATAGGTGATGATCTTCATACTAATGGTATCTTTTACACATGTTGTTAAGATTGTCCTAGATGTTTTCAAAAGAGGAATTGTTCTAATGACATAAAATATGAAGATTTTGTTATAAATCTAGAGATTGGGAAACTATTTCTAGTTGAATAATCTTTTCTAAGAAATACTAATATGCCAAAAAAATACCATGAGTACAAAGATGTTTACAGCACCAGAGATAATAAAGAAGGAAAATTAATTAACTACAAAACATTAACTGTGTGGAGCCTCAGTGTTATGTTATTCATTATGGTTTATAATGTGCTACCATTTAATGAAGATCTGAATGATGAGGTATTTAATTTTAAACTTTTAATAAAATAATACCAAAGAGTTTATGCAAGATACTTAATTGATTTAACACATCAAGATAGAAAATAATATCAGGATCTATTAATCCCTCTTCTGTATTAATGAACCATGAAAAATATTATTTGTCACAGAATAAACTATGCCAGGAAATAGGTATCTATCTATGACAATTAATTTCATCTTTCTTTCAATTTCATCTATCATTTCTCTCGTATTAGCTGAGAATAAAGGATGAATATTATCCATTTTAATTTTTGTTTTAAGGTATAAAGTCTATTTTCGTATCTCAGTTGACTTATTTGGAAATGTAAAATATTAAGCCTTAATTTTGTTTTTATTTAGTTTTTCTACTAACATCTTTGGTTGGGTAGTCTTACCAGAACCATTTGGACTTTCCAATACTATCATTAAAACATGCATTATTAACAACCAAGATTTAATTTTTTTTTCTATCATATTACTATTATTATATAGTAGTATTAAAATAATATCTGTCATTGAAAGAAAAATTATAATAAGAGGAACATACCAAGATTAGATTATATAACTACCAGTACACGGACATTATTAAGATGCCAATAGTTGGACACAATAAGACAGATTTTCCATCTTTTAAAAGAATAATTAATAATAACATTGGTTTCCTTGTAGGGAAGACAGGATCTGGAAAAACCATAGTAGCATTGTCATTAATAAACATAACAATAGATAAGAAACATTACAATAGGTTACAAACATGGTGCTATTTTAGGACCATATAACACGAAAACAGACTTTTGCCTTAACATCACCGTTGTAGTCTGGTTCACTTTTCTAAAAAAGCTGCCAGAAAAGATTAATCAAGTATTTTTGGGTAAATTAAGGCAATAATTGATTTTGGTCAATTTGAGGGTGCTGAATTCAAAAATTTTGTTTGCCTGCCTAGCAAATAGCTTCTTCACCCTCAAAATCAAATAAAAACAAAATGACCACCATTTACCCCTTGAGTTTGGTTACGTATTTTTTAATACATAGAGTTACATTTTCTTTCAGTATACAGTTTGGGTCAATTTGTGAAAATTGAGTTAAAAAATGGTGATTCCAAACCTAAATTTTCTCTCTTCATTCCAAAAAAATAAATAAATAAAAAACTGAAAAAGCACCCAAAATTGGGCGCAAAGGCTGTGTTTATTTAGATATACGAGCTGCCATTTTAATGTCTGCATAAAAGCATTAAATACTATCTGGTATGTCTAAACAAAATTAATGCTCAATAGTAGAAGATAGCTATTGGTCATATCTTAATATAAAAAATCTTATATAAAGAAAAAACTAGTTGTCCATGTTAATTTGTTTGCCCACAGCATCCCATCCGTCTTTCGACACTTGCATCTGTTTGCTGAACATCTAATATTGCACTGACATGTGATCAGTTCTTCACATACTTGTGGTACTAGAGGTAGAGAGGACAGAACCAGCTGTAACTGACCACCTTCAAATACCGAACCATAATCAGTCACAGGGGGAAGCTCTGGAAAAGTAACGTGTGCTTGTAGACAAATGAGAGCCAAGTGGTGTACTCTCATGATATGAAACTTATGAGATTCACAAGTTTGAGGAAGTTTGTCTAACTACTGAGCATTTTTGAATTTGGCCACTCGTATTTAATCAATGCTATCAAGAGCAGGTTAAAAAATTTTCAACATTCTTTATCTTTTCTGATGTCAAAGGGGCAATGCCAAGTTCATCTAAAAGTGTGCTGTGCTCAAAAAAGCATCTCAAAGCTGATTTCCTGCTGTGGCCTGCTAAAAAGAATGTGAGTCACTGCCACTAAGGGCGTGAAATGGACGGTTGGAAAAGTGCATAGTGGTAACAAAGCAGAGACAAGTTCATGAATTTGGAAGTTTCTGTGAACCGACTTTCATCAACAGCTCTTGACACTGAAATCTCTAAAAATGGGCAAGTAGCAACAGCAATATAACTGTCTTGAGCTTGTACAATAATGACAAAAGTGCTAGAATGGATACAGTGCAATATTATACGTTTATCTGCTTCTTCTTGGGAGCTATGAAGGAATGTTACAACAATATATGATTGACTGCAAAAAGACTTGACTTTGCTGAATAAACTTCCAAAATATTTCATGTGTACAAAAATGTTTACTTATCAAAGACAACAAAGAAGGAAAATTAAATGAACTAAAATGCATTATCTGTCTAGGGCTTCGGTGTTATTTATTATGGTTTATAATGTATTACCATTTAATGAAGATCTGGATGATGAAGCATTTAATTTTAAAATTGTATTTCCAGAGGATTTCTATATCCCTTTCAGAGCAAATTAATAACAAAACATTGTTTACATCCAAAAAAAAAAAAGACAGAGTCTTAAAAATATTCTTAATGAGTGATGCATCATCACTCTAATTAAAGTTAACATTTTCTTACTCTGAAAATGTATTTCCAACAGGTACTTACCTTTCACCACCCAAAGCTATCTCAATTCTGGTCTGCCCTTTAAGCACTGCTAAAAAAGATTTAGCTACAACAAAACGGTCTTTATATCCCATCAGTTTTGCACCATTTCAGAACATGTGCTGATCATATAGCTACTCTCCACTAACTGTAGTGCACCATCTATATTTCCGCATCTAGCTCCCTCTACTATTCTAGAATAATCCTCACTTTCGAGAATTGGCAGGCACAAACCATAAACACTGGCATCTCAGTGGGAAGGAAGGGTGGAAATTGGGTGAGAAGAGTAAATACCTATTCGAAATAAATTTTCAGAGTAAGAAAATGTTAACTTCCACTCACTCACCCAAAGCTAGATTCCCACATTGCCAAGGTGGAAGGGCCAGTGAAGGCACATCAATATCAACTCAAGTGGAAAGCAACCACACTGAAAAAATGGGTATGCTAGAATATGAAAAGAAAGCACACCAGTGGGGTACAGCACTACTTCTGGAACAAGTACATTCTTTGCCCAGCAATCAATATAGTAACACAATTAAGGTAGAACTGAATTAACAGGCACAACTGAAGTCAATAAAAGAGACATACAGCACTGAATCAGTATAGGAAGTGCTGGATAACTATGACATGAATCAGTATGGTGTTGACAAACATGGAAAGGCTCGTGTCTGTGCAACCACTTTCCTTTTCTTCGGTTACATCGGATTATGCCAAGTGTGGTCCATCTGGGGAAAAGCATCCAGGGGAAGTGCCTTGGATATGTAAGATTATCTAAGATATAAATTACTATTATAAGTGTGATCCTGAGGGTCATCATAATTAGCCTTCTGTCCACATCCATGTTATAACGAGCCATCATAAGAAACAAAACGTAATACCGAATATAATGATAGTGAGTCATAGTATGGTGCCAGAAAATGAGTTAGAGAGAAAACGAAATAACAATATGTGTCTAAGACTAAGGACCGAGAAAAGTATTTGAATAGGTTAAGTTTAGTCCACCTGGGGAAAAACAAATCCAGGAGAAGTGCCTTGGATAAACAAGATTAGGCCGAGTGCAATCCACCCAGGCAAAAAAATATCTATTTGAAGCACCTTGCATTAGAAATATATGATCAACAGGTGTGGTCTACCCTGGCAAAAACATTCTGGGGATGTGCCTTGGATACTGAATATTATTGTTTAATTCATTGTTTGGTACTGTAAGGATTATAACAGCTACAGCCCTCTTCTCGCAGAGCTATACATGGCCTAGAAAGTTTATTGTTTTTCAAAACACACTCAGGAGGAAACTTTCATGGTCCACCACTCAAGCGACTGGGAACCGAAAGTGGCAAGGACTCCTGCACTCCACTAGAAGAGAAAGGAGTAATATGCATTGTGGAGTCCACAGGAATAGTACACCAAAGACAGTGCAATGGGTGTCTGCAATTTCATATTTAAAAAAGCAGACAGACTTTGATTTTAGGAATCATGGGGTAGAAATCCTCATCTGCTTTATTCATGAGCGACAGTCTTTTAGAAATGAAACTAGTAATTTTCAGTAATATATATATATGGATACACCTACCACTCGACAAGCTGCTAGCAGTCTAGCATAAGTGCCCCATCTCCACAGTAAGCATTACAGAATTATTAATATCTAGTGCAAATTTAATATAATGCATACCTGCCACCAGTTGAGATTCTGAAATACAATATGTATCAACTTAAAACATATATGAAAAGTAATATGTCGACTTACCCCAGTCAAAGTTGAACAGATGTGTGTATAATCGGCATAGGAAGATGATACCCATCCGAGGAAGACACAGTAAGGGCGTGCAAATGATGGGCAACAAATGTATTGGAAGTTGTATATATATCAGCCCAAATAATCTCCAAAGGCCAGCGAATGCGAGCAGCTGAAGACATAGTTAGGTTACGAATTGGGTGTGAAGAAACATTGTAAAGATGGCAACCTTCCATGGACAATTCAGGAAACACCGGTCATATGAGTTGATGAACCCAACCAGTGAGTGCAATAGGGGACAGATAATGGGACAAAGAGGGAATCCTTGGAACAAATAGGGATGACAACATGAAAGGAGGCAGTGCGAGCCACATAACATCTTAAGGAATGAACTGGACAAAGAAGACTATCCAGAACCGAATGGAAGTACAGGTGGGAAGTGGAAGCTAAGGAAATAGCAGAGAAGGTCAAACAACCTGCCCAGGCAGCAGATGTTTATGGAAGGATGGTCTGATCAGGATAAGAGGATCACAGAAGAGGAATGGTAAAGGATGTGGGAAACATTAATGGCATAAATATCGTTACGACGACGACCACAAGCAAGAAAGTGGAGGAAGAGGACTTAAGGTAAATATGGTACAAGGAACACATAGCAATGGATTCAAATGAAGAACTGGACATGGAATGCAGAACAAAATTGAGATACAATATAGCAAAATAAAGGAACATGGAAGATGCAAGGAATTGAAAAGAAGGAAAATAACAGGGATGGAGAAAGCTTTCCAGAAATGGGAAAATCGAAAGGTGTTAGAAAGGACAGCCCTATAACTAGAAATAGTTAACATGGACAAACCTTGATAAAACAACCAGGTGAAGAACTGGGAAAGATGAGCTACTAAAAGACGTGAGAAGCAGAAGCCACAGCGAACAGACCAAAGTCTGAAGGTAGATCACTGCCTCTGATGCACAGACAAGGAGGAAGTTCAAATGGAATGGGAAAGATAGATGCTACATGAGGGGAGAATCTCTGAGGTAAGGTAAAGGACCTGACAAAAGCCATGAGAAGATGGAGTTTGTTGATGTTGGATGAACTATGTCAGAGGAGAGACTGGGACAGGAGTAATGTCAGGGGATGTCACTCCAGTAAGGGCCAAAGCAGAGGGAATCACATATGAGCAGGCCAATATGGAGCAATGAGGACACAACAATGAGCGGGGAGAACCTGGTTACGTCGAGATAAGCAATTAGCCACCATATTCATAATGCTAGGAATGTGAAAAAAAACAAGATTGCCATGTAGTGGTCGTGGGCCCAATAAAGAAGATCCAGTCTGAAAACACAGAGATCTAGATTTGGTTCCCCCTTGCTTGGTGATATAGCCAATGAGTAGAATATTCAGAATGAACCATAACCACACATCCCATCAGGAGCATGAGGAAATGATGTAGAGCCCAATGAACTGCCAAAAGTTCTAGGATGTTGAAAATTCTGAGTAGCCTTCTCAATGGACTATCGACCAGAAATCTTTTGGGAATTGAGGTAAGCCCTCCAACTCACCAAGAAAGCATCCGTAAACAGATTATACTCTGGAGAAGGTGGAGGAATGGGAGCCACCACAATGGTCAGTTCCCTGTCGAGCCAACAAGCAAAGTCGGCCCTGATCCCAAGAAGAAGGGTAATAGGATGGTCCAAGCAATCCTGGAAGAAGTTCCATTGGTCGAGAAGCGTCCACTAAAAGGAATGCATGTGAGCTACACCCAAGGGAATGAGAGCTTTCAAAGAAGCCCCCCCCCAAAAAAAAACCCTCTCATACAGTGAGAAAGGGAGAAGGCTGGGCCTGGCGAAGATGGAAATTGAAGAAAAAACCCCAAAGGAAAAATATTGAGTGGAGTTAAGAATGGAAACTAAACATACTTAGAAAAAGTACTCATTACTAACGAACTTACAATCTAAAAAGTACATAAAAGTAACAAACTTGCAAAACTATTAAATTCGACCTAAAACAATAAGCAACACCTTAAGAAACTTGGAAGATAAAACACACGTAAATACCGAACTTATAAGTCCAATCAAAGAACCAATAATACAAAGAACATGAAAGTAAAACCTACCCTGAAAAACATGAGAATGAAAAGGCACCCAGTTAACAATAACAAATTGTGATTCAAATCTAATCCCCAATTACAGTGACCAGTAGTAAAGACAAAGGAAACTAACAGTGAAAGGAAGTATAAATAATGAACCAACACATTCACAAAATTGGCCGAGATTACAATTACTCAAACAGTAACTATCGTACAAAACCTGTACATATACCGAAAATCAAACTCTAAAAGCAAATTTAAACTAAAGTAACTTAGATGGTAAAAGAATTATAAAAAATCTAATTTACTAAATACTGATCAGAGACCCAAACGACACAAAAGACCTATATTATCATGAGGAAATTAGGTCAATCCACACAAGCCCATCTAAACTCGTCTAAACATGGGTATACCTATTGGGAGTGAGGAATACATGGTGAAAAATGTACCACAGATCTCCTGGGGAAAAGAACAATATATAACTAAGGAGATTACATGAAGGTGGAAGGTAAGGTAGAAAGAAATTTCTACTCAGTAATTACATTCTTCCTCAGGGGGGGGGGGGGAGACAGTCGGCCGAACAGGCGACAAGAACTCCCCACAATCTAAAGCCTGCACTTCCCCATCAGACGTCGTCGACCCTGAAGGCACGTGTTAGAACCATTCTAACTAACGCGGTAATTTCATCTACCATATTAATTTTCGAAATCATATGAATAAATTAGAATTCGCAAAATGTTCATGGGCGACTTTCAATAATTCAGAAGGACATGCTTTGGGAACAGTTCTCTGGTGGTCTCATAAACACACCATTATTGAAAAAATAACGATTTGGTATTTTCCCCAGTTCATCTTTTGGGAGTGAAGTGATCTGCAAATCCTTTTCTTGTCCAGTGATCAGTTTACTTTTAGTAAATGGAATTTCATTAGGTGAATCTGATCCTTCACGTCCATCGTTGTCCCTCATCGAGGTATTGTCATTAGGACGATCATTCACAAGATCCCTGTCGGATCCAAAAAATGTCTGAGACAAATCTATAATATCATCCTTTGAATCCATGCTTATCATTTATTTTTGGCTTAATTTCTTAGCCTGAGCTCGAGTCACAGAACACGAGAGAAACACATCGGAATTCTCCTCAACTACAACATCATCCTTAGATGAGCCAGTGATCGGCTCGTTAACCATTTTAGTTTCGGCAACAACTTTTCCTCCAGCCAAGTCGTTTCCCAACAACAACGATACACTCTTAATTGGCAGAGTAGGTCTTACCCCAACCACAGCTGGTCCCGAAACTAGGTCTGATGCTAAATAAATATTATGAAGAGGAGCATTAACAAAGCTACCCTCAATATCCTGAGTAATAACAGACTCACCAGTGGCAGAACTCGAATCTAAAGGCAATACACCTTCTAAGAACAATGATTGAGTCGCCCCAGTATCACGTAGAATACGTATGGGTATGGGATTGCCAGTGTCATTTGTCACAGTCATAGAACCAACAAACACAAAAGGTCTAAATTCCTCCCTGATTACATCAGCCTTTATATCAGTGGCCACATCAACAACATTGGGTGATCTGGTGAAATTACATCCATATGTGGACACAAACGCACTGGGTGTTGCCTTCTTTTCTTTCTTCGTTTTCAAACCCCATCAATCGGACATAACATGACCAGGTTTTTTACAGAAATGGCAGACAGGCCTGGATGGTTTTGACGAAGTTTTAGCCCAACTGTATGAAGATTTTATACTAGAGAAGCTGGATTTTTTGGAAGAATCCTGAATTTCAGTGGATTGAACAAGTACAGTTTTTTTTTGTTGTTGTTGAAATGGTAGGAATTTCTTTTTATGTGTTAAAGTGTAGTCATCGGAAAGAGCGGCTGGTTTCTGTAGAGTTTCAACTTTCTTTTCATCTAAGTAAGTTTTGAGGTCGTCACGTGACAACGTTTAAATTCTTCAATTAGGCACAGTTGTCTTACTTTGTCGAAACTAGTGCCAATATGTATCGAATTACATCATCAATCAAAATAAACTTCTTTTTCGTGGGCAAATTCCATATAAGTTTAATTATGTCGTTCGTTCTCGGCTTCAATACGAGTTTGTTCGGCCTCGAGGCGTTTACTTTCTCTTTCAGATTCAATACGAGCTTCTTCAAACCAATGGCGTAGCAAGGGTTTTCAGCACCCGTAGGTAAAGACACTTTTGGCGCTCCACCTCTGAAATGTTTTGATTATTTGTTTTGTGACTCATTACCCAATTAATGACAATAACATAAAGAATTAATTACCGCTTTACACAGGCCTAAAATAAAGTCACAATATAATATCTCACGATATCACAACTGTAAACCTGAAACTAATGAAGTATAGCCTACTAGGTGTATTTACATAATTTGTAAACCATTTTGATATTTATGTCATCCAGTATTGTTCAAAGTCACATAGCTAGAGTAATCTTTCAAGCATGCAGAATAAATTTCTGTTATATCCCTAGTTTTGAAACTTATGTTTTATATGAGAAGACAGTCACTTGTGGTGTACATGGATTATAAAACAGATTGATGCCCAGCATGGCCAGGTGGATAAG
>NW_013672793.1:31361-33997 GCF_000517525.1 Limulus polyphemus
TCATTTAATTTTCCTTCTTTGTTGTCTTTGATACAGTAAACATTTTTGTACACATGAAATATTTTGGCATCTTACCATTTATTGGGAAAGATTATTCAAAATCAGTTAGAAATTGTTTCTCAGTCTTTAGGTCTGTAACAAAATCCTCATTTTTTATGTAATTGGAAAAATTCTTCTTTAGAAAACATCTAGGACAATCTTAACAACATGGTAAAAGATACCATCAATAAGATGATCATCACCTATTGGTCCATTTTCACATAGAAACTGAAAGAGATCTTTATACACGTATGGTCTTTGTGTGACAATATAACTTTTCATCCACTTCAAAATAATCAACTAGTTTTAGTATTCCTTCCATCTTGTCAATTAGTTTCAGAATCTCTACCTCAAAATGAATGTTGTAACACCATTTCTTGATATATTTTTTAACAACCTTTTTTACAAGTTCATAATTGAATAGCGACTTACCTTTAAAGATTATAATCTTTATTTCTTCATAAGTCTACATTCCTGTGGAGTAGTTTTCCATTATTTATACATCTTTAATGTTCATCTGCCTTTAATAATAATAAAAATTCATCGGATTTTTTCTTTATGTACAACCATAACAAACTCCATTCTCTGGTTGTTTGCACCTTTTAATTTTGGATTCAGCAACTGTATACTTTATAGGATTTACGACAGGCTTGTTTCATGGATAATATATTGCCGTGCTCAATCCATTATTCCAGAAATAGAAATGTCAACTAGATTATTTTCTATCAGGATTTTTCATGTAGATTTTGAGAGATTGACTTTGATCAGCAAAGGGAACCCTAGAGTCTTATGGTATTTTCCATATTATCTTGTATAACGTCTTAATATCATCAGGAATATTTGGTATCTTTTTGTATCGAACCATTATTATAAATGGTAGTATTTTTCATATCCTGATTCCAGCGACCAAGTTTTTCCAGACCATTAACCAAAAAAGATATTTATTATCTGATAATTTCTTGCCATAACTCGTCTAATCTAGATGCATAGGGTTCAGTGGATTTACTGTTACTTAGTATCTGTGCAGTGGTAGCAGTTGGCATAACAGCAGTAACAAGAGTATTCCTCAGATTGTATTTTTGGATATCTTCCTTTAGTTTATTCCAATCTTCTTTTTTTATATTATTATTATTACACACTGGAGAATATTAATCAAATTGTAAGATACCCTTGCTTGTTGGTGAACCATAAAATTCATCACAGGATTTAGTTAGAGCAGAGAAGTTGATTTTCTCAAAAATATTTTTATTTAATTCTGAAACTTTTTCATCTTCGAAAGGTATCTACAACATAAGGAAGGTATTAGCTAATCCTTGGACACCTATACGAATTGATCTATTGTTGAGAACATTTTTTCTCGATCTTTCAGTGGTGTTGTATTATCTTATTTAGGTTAGAATTTTAACAACATTTTCAAGTTTATCAAATTTATAAACTTCATTAATAACAAACTTTGGTAGAGCAACTACCAAGATTACAGACAGCAATAGAATCTATGTAATTATGTTTCGTTATATCACCACAAAGACTGGAAGATCTTGTTATTCCAATATGTTTTTGGTTAATATTTCTATTACAATGACCCTTATAACATTTGTATGGATAACCAGTTTCAATCTGTGATATTGTAATCTTAATCCATGTCTTTAGCCTTTACCTGTTTTTTGTATCTTTTTTTTCAGATTCATAGAAAATGTTTGTAAAACTCTTGACTACGACAATGACCTAGACCAGGACATTCCGTGGGACACATCAAAGACCAGATATAATTATCATAAACTCTTCATATATATATGTTTGGTATCCAAGGTGCAGTAAAAAAATCTCTGGCTCTTTATTCGTCAATACCATCATTTAATCTTAGTTCTAGATAACCTTTTATGTCAGTGTGCCAGGGTTCAAGATAGACTGCAGTACATTATTTCCTCTTTCAATTTTGGTAGATTCACTAAAAACGTTTAACATAAGAATTATACTCTTTTGAGATAACATCCTTGTCAGATATATTGGAAATAAAGGCTCTAACATTATGCATGTTTAAACCAATCCTATCTCTGCACAATTCTTAAGAGCATTACAGATACTATTAATGGAATCATCCAGAGAAAGGGTTAACAACTAGATACTCGCACATTAATAGTTAGGGATGCTGAATCGATAGTAGGGAATGGGGGGAGTTTTTCTTTACAGGGCAAGACACTTAACTGTTCAGCTTGTTTTAAATTGTTACTGAAAATCTTTGTAATGCTGTAACACATAAACTAGGCTTTCTTCAGGAATTTTGATCAAGACATTAAATGGCTTGATAGCACTGCAAAAGAAACCATTTTTATTTCGTTCTACTAGAAATAAAATGCAAATTGGATAAAGTACAGAACAAGTAAAGCATAATGGCACTGATTGGTATATATACATAATTAATCTTTATAATTGAAACCTCTACGATATATCTCGCAAACACACCATTCTCGAACTCGACAAAAATGTAGAAATATTGAATTATAGACACTATTCAATTGTGTTTTTGATCAATATGCATTTAGCATGACAAAGGAAACAAACTAAAGGTCTCTCCAGTTTCCGTTTTAGAAACTTCC
>NW_013672793.1:34089-39052 GCF_000517525.1 Limulus polyphemus
CATTTAAAATGATGTTGACAATGCTATAATTGTTTTTCAAGATCCTGTCTTCTCTGCAAGGAAACCAATGTTATTACAAATTGTTCCTTTAAAAGGAGAAAAACCTGTTTTCAACTAATACTAATAGAATCTTAACCAAGTTCTTGTACTGGTAGTTATATATCCTAATCTTGTTATTCATCTTGGTATGTTTCTTTTATTATAATAATTTTTATTTCAGTGTGAAATATAATTTTAATACTATTATAGTTTCAAACAACAATAACAATAATATAAAGAAATCATTTTTTTTTTACATTTTAGTTGTCATAACAATGCATGGTTTAATGATAGTATTCGAAAGTCCAAATGATTCTGGTAAGATTACCCAATCGAAGATGTTAGTAGTAAAATAAATAAAAACAAAATTAAAGCTGAATAATTTACCTTTCCAAATAGATCAGCTGAAATAAGAGAATTGATACACCTATACCTTAAAAAAGCAAAATGGATAATGAGGTTATTTATCTTTTATTCTCGACTAAAAGAAGAGAAATGATAGTCGAGATTGAAAGGAAGATGAAATTGATTGAATCATAAATAGATACATAATTTTTGGCATAATAATAATAATATATTCCTGGTTCATTTAAACAATGGGCTCGGCATGGCCAGATGGTTAGGGCACTCGACTCGCAATTTGAGGGACGCGGGTTCGAATCCCCGTCACATTATAATGTGACAGTCAGTCCCACTATTTGTTGGTAAAAGAGTAGCACAAGAGTTGGGGGTGATGACTAGCTGCCTTCCCTCTAGTCTTACACTGATAAATTAGGAGCGGCTAGCGCAGATAGCACTCGTGTAGCTTTGCGCGAAATTCAAAAAGAAACAAACATTTAAACAGAAGATGGTCTAATAGGTCGTGATATTATTTTCCTAACTTGGAAATGTGGAACAACATAAATGCATCTAATTGTAGAGTTTACGATATACGTGACACCTGATCCATTGTGATCATTACTTTTAATACCTCTTGCAACACTCCAGATGATTTCAATATCACTTTCAAGTTTAAGAGTAAAACTGTTTTATTCAACTTCTTGGTCGGGATAGAGTTAAATCTGAGGAAACCTTAACTAAATATCGTTTATAACAACTTTATAACTTTCATTGTCTACATCTGTATAAATAATATCATTCCTCTTACATCCCCTAAAAGAAAATTTCACATCAATATTTGGAATCCATAATTTTATGTTTTACTATTTTTTGTTAGAATCCGTCTTTTTTAAAACTTTATTGAAAGAGGCATTATGTATAAATGTTAATACCAACTTATTAATAATAGCCTTACTACTCGGGGTTGTTGTTTCATTGTCATCAGATATTAAAATTTGTTTACTTGGAGTTTCTGAATTATCTATATATTAAAACATATTACTTGCTTCACTAGTGTTATAATCATTCGTAAAATTTATTAATCTGTGTATATGATGTGCTAGACATGGTAGTTAAATTTCTTCAATCATGGTATTACCAATATATAACTTGGCTCTTGAGAAAATATTTCCAGTATTAACTAACGCTATACTATCAGTATACTTTCTTTCAGATAAGTCAATCTGACAATTTCGAGCTAATTTGTTTAAAAACCTTGAATCTGCAAACTGAATGTCAAATTTTATAGGAGGAGGATCATTAAATAATTTAACTAAAACATCAATTATCTGGTGTAGAGTATAATTACCATTTTCAATTGTTAGTCTTTTTCCAATTATTTCCATCGTAATTTTGAAAGATATAGTTATTAGATCTTTCATCGATGTTGTTCCATGATATCCACATTAACATAGTTTTACGACTACGGAGGGTATGTGACGCTGCTGGCACATGCGTAACTGAATTTCTCGAATTATCAGGGACCTCCGCGAAATTTGGAGAAGCCTCTTTGTTAGTATATAAGCCTGGCGAGAAAAGCCAGCAGAGTTAAGCGAACAGTAGTTACAGTGAGGTTAGGTTAATTTACGATTCTGTTTCGAGCTAGTGTGTGTTTTTTCACTCGTCGAGAGCGAAGTTATCGAGATTATGAATCGCTGTGATTTATAGCGTGTATTATAAAAGTTGTTAAATTTAAAGTGACGAGAAACGTACTGATTGTGGAACTTCTGTGTACTAAAAGTTTGTATCAAGGAAGAATAAACTGGTCTGATTAAGAAAGAACTTGTATCACTGAAGATCCTCGAAAATAATTTCTACCAGAAACAAACAAACAAGGAGATACGATACAATAAAATACACAAAGTACACTGTACAGAGTACAACATGGTTACACCAAAGCCTACTTCAGCATATTCACTAAGAATTGTGCAAATCCTACAAATTAACAGCACTGACCATCAGTAGTAGTATTATTCTCAATTGAAACTATTAGGCTAAAATTTAGCTTTTTGTTTGAATGGTACTTATTTAACTTTGTTTCATGAAATATTTGTATATTGAGGAGGTCAAAGTATGTCCCTAATTTTTCATCAATAAAAGTGGCATGTAGTTTTTAGATTTGTTGAATATAAAACTGAATTATTGCTTTTTTACTCCAGTATTTCAGAATTAGATGATACTTGACCTTTGAAAATCTGTATTTGTCCCATGGTGTCTTAAAATTGATCCCGTAAAGCCCACAAAGCATCTTTTGGCTATATCTTCATTGAATGGTAAAAAACGTAGTTTTTGGCTTTTCTTTTCATATAGACGCTTGACACATTAAGAACGACTAACATAATAATTTGAGAAATAATTAATATGTATTTGCTACTTTATAAATTTAATAGATATTTGTTGTTACTTTATTAACGTTTTTACGTTATACTTTTCTGTAATATTTCAGCTGCCATCATCAAAATGCATACCATCTCTGTATATATGCAAATCCAGGTGTAGAAATTAATGTAATCTTTACATTTCTACAGTAAATCCAGCTATAGTAGGCTAATAAGAATGGTTATTTTCTATTAGACTACTTCCACAGATAATAAATTTAAGCTTTTATTATAATGGGGTATTATACTAAGAAGTACACTTCTATGAGAAGACCAAGGATAACCATTTCAAGATCGGACAAAAGGTGTTGGTTCTGCTACCTACAGACAACAACAGACTAACCTTTCAGTGGAAAGGATCTTTTAAAGTACAGGAAGTGGTCAACAGAATGGATTATATGGTGAAAGTGGGTGGGAATACCAAGACATACCAAATCTGTTGAAATGGTACTTTGAAAGGGAAGAAGACCTAGTAGCTGCAGCTATTGATGCACAGATGGGTATGGCAGCTGTGGCTATTATAAATACAGAACCAGGAGGCAGTGACTTTGTCATAGAGAATGAAGACCTATTATACCTAAAAGTACTGCGTGAAAATGAGATGTACAAGGACGTCAACATAAGTGAAGTACTGGCTGGGCAACCCAGAGGCTACTATGGTGAAACAAGATGGGGTCACGTTATTTTCCAAGATTGACCTCAGTAAAGGTTATTGGTATATCCTGATGGAGGCAGAATCCAAAAAAGACAGTCTTTGTGACTCCAGATGTATTCTCTAGTTCAAGAGGGTGCTATTTGGGTTAGTCAACTCAGCAGCAACATCCAGCCACATGATGAGGAAAATGTTACACAAAACCATAAACATCGAGCATTATTTCAGATGGGGAGACCACCTAAAGAAAATTACAGAGCTGGTTGGCGTAGTGATGGCAGCAGGTCTGACCATCAGACCATCTAAGTGCAAAATCGGTTATTCTATGGTGGACTTTGTTGGACACAAAGTGGGCAACTGACAGATTGCCATGGAAGAAGAGAATCTAGCCCATATACAACATGCAGCAGCTCTGATGACCACAAGAGCAAGTCAGATCTTTCCTGGGGTTAGCAGGATACTACAGGAAGTTCATCCCAAAATACACTGAAGTTGCTGCACCACTGACTGACCTGATCAAGAAAGGCCTACCCAACAAAGTGAAGTGGGAAAAACCAAAGCAGATGACAGTCCAGAACTTATAGAACATGTTATGAAGTTTGTCAATCCTTAGAATGCAAGACTTCAACAAACCATTCATCATTCAGGCCGATGCTTCAGACATTGGAATTGGAGCAATACTGCTACAAGAACATTATAATAGATTGTTTACAGTAATGTATGTAAGTAAAAAGCTGTTGAGTAGTGAGAACTACTCTGTGATTGAAAAAGAGTCTCTGGCCATCATATTTGCCATCTAGAAGTTCCAAAACTACCTCAAAGGGAAGGAGTTCATCATCTAAATGGACCTTGCATACATCCAGAGGTGCAAAATCGAAAGTGCAAGGGTAACAAGTAGGGTGTTGTATCTCCAGAACTATGAGTTCTGCATTGAGGCCATCTAGGGGATTACAAATGTTGTTGCAGACTATATGAGTAGACTTTGTGCAAGAACTGAGAACAGTCTTTATATATATAATATAAAAATACATTGTAAATATTTTTCTTGAAGAGGGACTTACTGTTAGATATATATAGGACTGTTCATTTTAAGTTTAATACGCATTACTTAGTTTATATAATGTGAACGTTAAAGTAAGTTATTTTTAGAAGCAATAGTTATGGCAAGTTTGCTTATATAACTGTTTATGAATCATTTGTTGTGTAGTTTAATTGTTGCGAATTGACGTCATGCTACTCAAACTTCATGAATTTTTTCATTGCTTTAAGTGAGTACACTTAACGTCTTGTAGTTTGTAGAAAGTTCTAGGCCTCAATCAGGCAATATATATATATATATATATAGGCAACCAGGTTAGTGCAAATAAGTAAGTTAATGAAAAGAAAAGTAAGACAAAGTTAGTGATATATGTAGTCAAATAGATTTAGACTTTGTTTGTAAGTTTAGCCATAACGAGTGTATAGTGATGATTTTTAAAGTGTGTTAATCACATATCATATTGTAATAACAGAGGAG
>NW_013672794.1:0-13745 GCF_000517525.1 Limulus polyphemus
TGATTACACTGACTCGCAGCCTATCGTATATACTTGTTCAAGTATAATATAATAAATGAAACATAAGGGGAAAGTAATCAAAGTTTCTTTATTTTACATTTGTTAGCCACATGATTACACTGACTCGCAGCCTATCGTATATACTTGTTCAAGTAGAATATAATAAATGAAACATAAGGGAAAGTAATCAAAGTTTCTTTATTTTACATTTGTTAGCCACATGATTACACTGACTTACAGCCTATCGTATATACTTGTTCAAGTAGAATATAATAAATGAAACATGAGGGGAAAGTAATCAAAGTTTCTTTATTTTACATTTGTTAGTCACATGATTACTCCTTGAGAACAACAAGTATTTATACAAAACGGACAGACAAACCAGAAATTCTATTTCGGTATCTTTCTAAAAATCTGATAAAAATTCTAGTGTAAACGATGTTATCATTAATCCTTAAAGTTAGCTTTTTACAGAAATCTGATATTCCTTTATAAGGCTTAAGTACAGGATGAAACAGGAATTACCAGTCAACAATAGATGAACATTAGATTACTGTAACATGTAGAACACTCAATGCTTTGTACACTAAACAATCGGGAGCCAACACCTATATTATTTATGAAGTCAATAGACATGATATTACATTTTATTACACACATTCATAAAAATCATTAACTGTCAGTCAGGGAAAAACGTCACAAAACAAGTAATTAAAAACATTTTGCAAATGTTAAATGATATAGGGATGGCAGTGCCAAAAAGAATGCAAACATGAATATTGGGATGATAGAGCTATACATTATTCGTATGTTCTTTCCTTACTCTAGGTTCCTCAACATGAAGTCCTAAGAAATAATCTACTGTATGATATAATATCAATATCTGAGGTTATTCTACAAGTGCAATTAAAAAACTGATATGATATCAACAAAAATTTCCAAGAATAGTTTATATCTACAACTACATGTTGAATTCATGTTTGAATAAAACCACTTAAAATACAGTCTTACAGTGGCTAACAACTATAGTGGCTTGTAGGGTTGACTCAGTACTTACTGGCTACTTATGTAGGGATTTCTGTATGGTCTTGTGTATTCATCCTTACCTTGTTTCTGTACTTTTTGATATTGTCATCCCTACATCATACTCAATTTTTGAAGAAAAAATGTATTACTTGTAAAAAAATCTGTTAGGGAGATATTTAAATGATGTTGAAAAAGTTACTAGCTCGCGGTTTAAAGTTTAGTGTTCCTAATATTCTGAATTTCTGCAATCAATCAGGTCAATCTTTTAGTAATGCTAGAACTAAAATTAGTAGCTCAGCTCTGACTGTGTTTAATAACTAATAATAATTAGAAGAATTTTTTAAAAATTTAAGTTCAGAAGAATTTAAAGCTTTAAAAAGGTCTTAATAAAACTGGTAATAGTAATTATCCCTGCACTTGCGCAGCACGTCGTTAGAGGGCGCTAAACGTGTGTCGAACTCAGGGAGGGAGAGGGGATGATGTTATCAAAGACGATGACTTCATAGTTCCACAAAGTTTCATTAGAGGGCGCGTTATTAGGCCGCCATGACAGGCGACGATGACGTCATAAATCCACAAAGTGTCACAAGGGGGCTCAGCTATCACAGAGAGGGTTGAAATTATAGCTCGATACCAGAAAAACGCCTATGACGTAATAGTTCTACGAAAACAGAGAACCTGTGATAGTTCCACGAAATGGGAACAGTAAAATTCGATCAACATGTCTCAACATGACTATATTTAATACAGTTGGTTTAAATCACTATTTTATTAGTTATTTAAATTTCCTGACCATTTATGTCATCCCAGAAAGGATGCTTATCACTAATTTGTTAGTTAATTAAATTTCCTGACCATTTATGTCATCCCAGAAAGGATGCTTATCACTAATTTATTAGTTAATTAAATTTCCTGACCATTTATGTCATCCTAAAAAGGAAGCTTATCACTAATTTATTACTTAATTACATTTCCTAACCACCTATATGTAAATCGTCCTAAGAGGACGATATCAGGAAATAATTAAAACTTACTGTTTGACTCTTTAGTTCCACAAAGACCATTCAAGTGATTATTTCAAAGATTTTTGGCACTTACTTAATATGCAAGACAAAATATTTCATTTTACACATGATTCTTTTATAGTTTTATCTTATGTTTTACAAAGGTGTATGGTGTTCTACATATTCATCGTGTTACTAAATCAAATTGTTTATCAACGTGTTTCAACATGCGATTACGTCATCAATAAAACCTTTATTAAATATTATGCAATAATTAAACTTACACTTTCACTAGGTTGACTTTATGCTATAACTTGACAAAACATTTCATTTTACACTTGATACTTTATAGTTTTATCTTACACAAATTTTACAAGGGTGGACACTACACTTCCACATATGATCAATGTCTATATGTAATTACATTAAAACCGTTTTTTAACGACTGTCGGTAGGATTTTAACAAATATGCTGTGACAGTGTTGCTATACTTCCATGCATGATTACGTCATCGATGTCTAGATTTAATTATGTTAAAACCATTATTTTACATATTTTAACATCTGTACTAATTTATTTTGCTACAACTAAAAATAATAAATAAATGACTTACTGTTTATCCATCCATTGTCTATAGAAGATTAAAATTGCCTGAAACTTTGAGACTGACTAACACTATTAGGAACTGGTCACTGGCAAACACAATCCCTAAACGTCTTTGCATACACAAATCTTGTGAAACAATGGAATACATTTCTAAACCATTCATAGCTTCTTTCAAACAATGCTCTGTAGCACACTTACTATTTTTCATTCACAAGTAAAACATGCATATTATTTGAATGAGACAGTTACTATAATCAATAATTTTCGTTTATCGTCCTGCAACTAAATATAATAAATGAACGACTTGCTGTTTAACTTGACTATTATTTAATATACCAAACTGCATGAAACATTGAGACTATCTAATGCTAAGACGAATATTAGGAAATCATACGCTGACTTTTATGAATTACAAAAGTCGCCATGTGGTCACACACATAAAGACAGTTATTCTACAGTACACAAAACCATCGGGGAAATACCGATGTCACTTTGTTAGGAATTACGCTTTTACTAAGATCCTTTTACTCTTAAGGAGTCTTATTTCCTCTCGAATGGGAAGCTGTATGATCAGATTAACGGTGTTGCTATGGGTTAAATGTTGTCTCAATCTCTTACCAACCTATTTTTGTGTTTCCATGAAAAGTAATGGATGGATAACTGCTCCATTAGAATTTAAACCTCTCTACTATCGCAGGTCTGTTAATGACACATTTACTATCTTTAAAAATTCTGATCTGGTCTCCCGATTTTTGCAATATTTAAATGGAAGATATAGTAGCATGAAGTTTATTGTTGAAAATCAGGATCATAAACTTTAATTTTTGGACACTTTATATATAATAATATTGGACAGTTTGAATGTAAAGTTTATCATGAAATAACTTTTACTGGATTATATTTCATTTTTCTGAGTTTTATTCCTACTGTTTTTAAGGAAATATTAGTTAAAATGCTCTTTCACGTGCCTAGGAGATCCCTATCACTTATGATGGTGAATATAAAGAAATTCAAAAAAATCAAATAATTATTGTGTAAAAATGATTTTCTAAGGTATTTTATTGATAGAATAGTTCGTTGTTATTTAAACAAGCGACATGTAGTTACATCTTGTGTTTATGATGTAATTGTGTTTATGATATAATTTACCTTATAGGAGTAAATACTCTTTGATTATTTAAATTCAGCTGAAATATGTCATCCGCAGGGTATACCAGCAGATACAACTGAGGTGCATTTTAAAATCTAGTTGTCATATTAGTTATTTTCTTCTTTTTTCATTTAAGGGCCAAATTCCATCTTTACAATCTTCCTTGCTACTTCTAAATGTACTTGTGACATTGGTTCTACTAAAAGAAATTAATAAGAACACGCTATTGCAAGATGTCTAGTTAAATTTAATATACACGTCTTAGGTGAATATGACGTTCCTATCCATTCTAATATGTTTAAGATGTTGGCTAGGCCTAATGATGAACAAAGCCTCCATATAAATTTATTTATTTCTGGCTGTTATTTTGATTTAAAAAATAATTATTTCCGAAGAAATAATTACTAATCTGGGGTGCTCGAAGATTAAGCAATCCTCCTTCACCCCGCGCGTGGACTATGAGTATGGGCTGAAATTGAAAAACAGGAAATTAATGCAAACAAGCTGTATAAACTTAAAAAAGGTAAACGTAGAAGCAGAAAGTAAAGAGTAGAGAGTAAACGGCCGATATAGGACAGATGGTCCATCAGGGCGGTGGGGATCTATAAATTCTATGCCAAGAAATTTATGTGGGGGGAAACGGGAGTACCTCGAGAAAACCCACTTTCACTAGTAACGACCAATCCGTTACTAGTGACCGGTTAGCGAGAAGAAGTAAGTTTTAAAGGCAAAGTGAAGTCCAGTGTTGGGGGTTGATTAAATTTCAAATGAATTGTGAAGTCTCCTGATGTTCGCCAGTGCTTTACTGGGGTACAGGTTCAGGTTCCGGTATGGTTGGGATGGCGTGAAGTCGTCGGTGTCGCTGGTAAGTGGGCGGAGGGTACAGAAAGGTTCGTCGGGTAGGTCGTGGTCGGGGGGAGGTGTCGATTACGAGAGCGTTGGGTGAATATGACGGCGAGGGTGTAAAAAGTGGCACGGGGCTGAGAGGCGGGTTGCAGGTTTGTTGGGAAGCGTCATTAGTTACTGGAAAGACTGGCGGCTGAGTCCGGGTGCCTTTTTTTATCCTTGTAGTTGTGGTTTGGGTCATCTTCTCTTGTGTTTCTATCGTAGGTGTGGGCGGAGTTTGTGTGGCTTGGTCAGATTTGGTAGAGTCCTGGTTGGCGGCGGTTGCCATTCGGATTATGTGAAACCTGGGCTTGGGGGGTGGGCTGAGAAAGGTACTCCATATTAAGGAGAGTCTAAACAGAGGCCCGAGATAAATATTCTTAGTTCTGCTTGCACTTTGTTGTTGAAGTTGTACAGAACGCTTGACTTGAAATACCGACTAAAAACACGAGAACACATTAAATATCTAAAAATAATGGTAAATATAACTTTTAGAAAGTTAGACTTTCACCGCAAGGTGACGTAACTGATAGTATATCAGGTAAATAACAATACTTCCAAATGTTAAACGAACAGACATCTTAAGTAAAAAGGCCTTTAAAATTTAGATTCGCGTTACTCAAATTAAGATTCACTGGTTGGGAAATATTTTTTTATTTTACAGCTTTAACACATACAGTTATCTAACAGAAAGCCACCGACGCCATTACTAGCTTGTGTGCGATGTAATCTCACAGTTATTCCTCTAAGTTGTATTCCCAACATTGAGTAAACAGCCAAATTTCTACATTATGTAGTTTTTAGAAGACGTGGTTCCAATATTTCCCGAATTTGTTGATGTTAGCCGATCGAAAGCTATATCGTAAATATGTATATATACACACAGGTATATATAGAATGCATTTTTTGTTTTCAAATATCAAATAAAACGTTATAAGTCC
This sequence comes from Limulus polyphemus, assembly GCF_000517525.1. Taxonomy (NCBI): domain Eukaryota; kingdom Metazoa; phylum Arthropoda; class Merostomata; order Xiphosura; family Limulidae; genus Limulus; species Limulus polyphemus. Next base: position 5,613 of record NW_013672794.1, read on the forward strand.
GTGCTCCAGGAAGTTAGTAACGCCGCAGATGGTATTTGACTTTAGTTAAAAAAAGTGAGGTTTAAAGAAATTTTTATATCAACCTAAAAATTGATTGCACATTAACATTAAGTGCGAAAAACTGAGCAACAAAACTTTATGAAAATAAATAAAAAACAACACATTTTTAGATAAAAGTTGTTGTCGTTGTTATTATAACGCAAAGATATGCAACAGCTATCTGCGTCCTGTTCACCGAGAGGACCCAAATCCCGGATTTTAACGTTGTAAGTCCGCGAACATATTGTTGATCCCCGCGGTAAATCTGTACAAAAGAAAATTCACTGAAACTTTAGCCGGTTTCTTGGAACAAATGCGATTGTTTATAACGAATAGGTTATAATTTGTTTTAACTTTAAGAAAACGTATTGTTAAAATACTTGTTAATTATTATCATTCATAAGTTAGTTTGTTTGTTGTTAAGCAAAAGTCTACACAATGGGCTATTTGTGATGCCCCCGCCATGGGTATCGTACCCCGGTTTTTAGCGTTGTAAGCCTTCAGGCGTTATGATTCTTCAAAAGAAGAGGTAATATTTATACGGACGTCCTTCTCATTTAAAAATGCTGTGTCGTATAAGGAAAATCCTTCCCGCTTTTTTCAAATAATTTAAGGCTGGGCGTGGCCTATCAGATAACGTGACGCACCGTGGTTCTAAAGATCCAGTGTTCGCGTTCTGTTGCTGCAAAATTAAAAGAGAAAATAGCGCAGTGAACTTTGGTGTTTGGATGCGTTTTAAGAGTGACGGTCAAAAGTTGGTGGGGAGGGGGGTGGCGCTGTTGAATAGCTTGCCTTCCATCTAGTCTATCAGTTCAAAATTAGAAACGGTTAGAAAAGATAATCCTTGTGAATATTTGAACGAATATCCAACCCAATTTTCTGAACTTGATAGGTTTTCCTAAGACTTTAGTTATATGTTGACTATACATGTATGCATTGGTTTATAAATTATTGACATTATTGACATTGTTTAAGATGGATGTCGTGATGTAAATAATTAAAGACAATTTTTTATTGTTTCGCTACTGTTATTAATAAATTTGTTTTTGTATTTTGAACCAAAATCAACAGACATATAAGTTGAGGAATCTGAGTGCAAACTGAGAGATTCAAGGTTTTAGAAGGTTTGCTTTGTTTTTGAATTTCGCGCAAAGCTACAAGAGGGCTATCTGCGCTAACCGTCCCTAATTTAGCAGTGTAAGACTAGAGGGGAGGCAGCTAGTCATCACTACCCACAGCCAACTCTTGGACTATTCTTTTACCAACGAATAGTGGGATTGACCGTCACATTATAAAAAGGGCTAAAAGGGGATTCGAACCCGCGATCCTCAAATTGCAAGTCGAGCGCCCTAACCACCTGGCCATGCCGGGCCTGTTTTAGAATGGATTGTTTTCCTATTTTCTTACGATACCTAGCGGCCAGTTATGAAATTAATTTGGTTTTAATTAAAAGTGATTCTTACTACGTAGTTATTCTGAAACTATAGACGAATAGCATTAATAAACATCATCTTGAATGGTTGCTATATTCACCACCAGACGACTCTTTATATTCACTTTATATTCAACTATTTGGAATTAAGTAATTTATTCAGTTTATTAAGTCTAGTGATCAGGGCGCTCGACTCACAATCTGAGGGTCGCGGGATGAAAACCAGTCTCCAAGCATGCTCGCCCTTTCAGCCTAGGGGACGTTATAACGTGATGGTCAATCCAACTATTCGTTGCTAAAGAGTAGTACAAGAGTTTGCTATGGGTAGTATTGACTAGCTGCCTTCCCTCTAGTTTGTTACCTAAGAATTAGGGGTGGCTAGCACCAATAGCTTTGCATGAAATTCAACAAACAATAAATAAGTAGTGTAATTAATTCAAAAATATAATAACAGCAATTTTTACAGTAGGCAAGTTCTGATTTGATAAATAACAACGTATCGAGAAATCATCAGGAAAGAGTTACATTCAAAAAGGCCTAACCACTAAACAAACAGTGTATCGATGGACTCAAATTTCACAACAAAAAAGTCAACTTAAACTTTAAGTAATGTGTTGTTTTCTTATCGGTTTTAACATGGTACTTACAAGTTACTAAACAGTAAATTAGAAAAATTCCCTTTTGTATCATCCTACCTAAGCCTAAACTGCAATGTAGTAAGCAGTTTGTAAACTGAAGTTTGTCTACGTTTTAATTAATCTTCTGGACTTTCTAAAAACTTTTTATACAAATCAATACACCTTAAAAGACAGTTTTGAGCTTTGTCGTGAACTTCAACAACAGAACACTCTTATAAATAATAATAATAACGGAATGTGAAGTTTACCACAAAAAAGAAAAAATCTTTTTCTGGAATATATTTCAATTTTGTGAGTTATATTCCTTCTGTTTTTAGGGAAGATTTAGTTAAATATATTTTCATCGCACTTATAAGATATCTAGCACATGGAGTTACATCTTATCTTTATGATGTACCTAGAAATATTTTGTTAGTAGTTTACCTTATACGAGTAAATACGTTTTGATTATTAAAAGTCAGCTGAAATATTCATCCGCAGGTTATACCTGTAGATACAGCTCAGATGTATTTTCAACCTTTACTGTCGCCTTAGTTATGTTTTTCTTTTTTTAATTTAAGGATCAAATTCCACCCTTAAAATCTTCCTTACATATTTATAAACTTACTTGTCCCTGCTGTTAGCAGGGTTACATTGGTTCTACTGGAAGAAAGTTAATATCATGCATAAAAGAACACGCTAATGCAGGATCTTTAGTTAAGTCTAATGTAGACGTCTTACACCATAATGACGTTCCTATCCATTCTAATTTGTTTAAGATGTTGGCTAGGGCTAATGACGAACAAAGCCTCTGTATTAAGGAGATTCCACTGATTTATAAACTGAGCGGGAGATCAATGTTCTCAGTTCTCCTTGCATTTTGTTGTTGAAACATTAGCGATGTAGTGACCGTTCTCTACACCTTTATCAACTCCTGGTGTTGTAAGTCAGACGTTCTCTACACCTTTGTCAACTCCTGGTGTTGTAAGTCAGACGTTCTCTACACCTTTATCAACTCCTGGTGTTGTAAGTCAGACGTTCTCTCCACCTTTATCAACTCTTGGTGATATAAGTCAGGCGTTCTGTGCACCTTTGTCAACTCCTGGTGTTGTAAGTCAGGCGTTCTGTGCACCTTTATCAACTCCTGGTGTTGTAAGTCAGGCGTTCTGTGCACTTTTATCAACTCCTGGTGTTGTAAGTCAGGCGTCCTGTGCACCTATATCATTTTCTGGTAATTTCAGATGGTTATTAAGATTTCTATCCATTCCTGGTGTTCTAAGTCAGTGTTCTTAACACCTTATCAACTCCTGGTGTTCTAATTCCAGCATTCTGTGCATTTTTATTATTTCCTGGTGAATTAATACTGTGATCAACTCCTGTTATTCTAATTCAGGGTTCTTTACATCTTTATCAACTCCGAGTGTATTTAGGCAGACGCCCCTCAGTGGCACATTGTCAAATCTGCGGATTTATAATGCTAGAAACCGGGTTTCGATACTCGTGGTAGGCAGAGCACAGATAGCCCAAAAGAAACAGACAATTATTAGCAGAGCACAGATAACCCATTGTGTAGATTTGTGCTTAACTTCAAACAATAACGTATTTAAGAAGTGAAATTTTCACTTTCAAATTTCACTTCGACTAATTATAACAGCCCCCGCAGATTCTAGTTGGTTATTCAATTATTATTATTTAATTAAAAACAAAATATGCCTGATATAGTCATAATTCGTTAAGTAATTTTAAAAGTCTCAATTTGAAGCTTTTCTCTCAAGTGTCCTCTCCCTACCTTCCCCAACCCCCAATGACTCGGGTAAGTCTTCAGGGATAAGAAGCTAAAATTCCGGGATCTATACGCCTAGTGGGCAGAGCACAAAGCTCATTGTGTAGTTTTGTGCTTAACAACAACAACTGTTGAGGTTTCTGTTCTAATTTAGATGACAATAAGTCCTTGATTGATTCTTATCATTCCTCGTATCTCTCCTTACAGGAAACATTCCTTTGACCTGCTGATGCTGTCACCTTTCGGTGATTATTTTTCTGTAAGGAAATGGCAGGTTGTGTGATGGACAGGTTCATGGAGATGTGGCACTCCTGGTCGATTCTCATGCACCCATCATATCTGTGCCACTCACTATGCCACTGGAGGCTGTTGCTATCTGTGTCTCCTTAGGTCATACCATCATAATATGTTTCCTTTACATGTCACAAAGAGAGGATTTTGATCAAGCAAACCTTTATTATCTTATTGAACAGTTACCATCTCCAGTCTTCATGTTGGGAGAATTTAATGGACACAATCCCCATCTGGGATGGTGCTGATATTGATTGGAGGGTTTGTTTTGTGGAGCATAAGCTCTCAGATTACAACCAATCTTTCTCTTCGATACTGGTTCATACACTTATTTTCACGCATCTAGTAAGTCTTTTACTGCTATTGATCTTTCGATTTGTTCCCCTTCATACTGAGGGAGATTGGCCATGGTCGATGCCACCCAACTCGTGTGCTACAGGCTGACTGGCTCTCTTTCACCACTCTTTCAGAACTTGATCTTGCTGTCGGTAGTCTTACCATTATTAACGACTGTGTGTACTGGTCAAACAGCTGTTCGTACAATCCCTAAAGCCTCGAAACGTTTCCCTTGATATCCTTGTCCTTGGTGGATCCCTGACTGCCAGAGAGTGTGAAAGGCTCAGAAATGGGCATGGGATATCTTTCACAGATATCCCACTCTTAAAATCTTTCAGCAGGCTAGTGCCCATGCCTGGCTAGTTAGACATCAGAGCCAGAAGGATTCTCGGATTAAAGTCACTACCAGCATCTCTTCTACCACCAGTTCCAAGGTCATTAGAACAGGATTTGGAGGGTCAGTAGAAGGTATTATTCCAATCCCCCTTTTAATATTGCTCTCCAATGGCAAGAAAGATGCTAATGTACATGGTATCACTGATATCCTTGGAGAGTTCTTTTCTCACCTTTCCAGTACCTCCATCTCATCTCCTGCCTTCTTGGCCATCAATCACGGATTGAGAGATCGCCACTTTTAGGGAGGCAGATAGTCTCTATGACTATAATCGTCCATCTACACTGGTGGAACTTCAAAATGCTCTACCTTAGTCCAACAGTAACTCAATCAGACCTGAGATGCTGTGTCATCTGTCTCCTGCCTCTCTTACTCTTCTTCTGGTTGTTTTTAACTGGATTTGGGAGGAAGATGTTTTTCCAGATGTATGTCACAAGGCTATTGTCATCTCTTTTCTAAGCCTGGGAAGGATCCCAAGGTTCATTCTAATTATCATATTATTGCTCTGACTAGTTATCTCTGTAAGTTTCTGGAGACGATTGTTAATTGTCATCTTGTTTGGTTCCTTAAATCAAACAATGTCCTCTCTCCCACCGAATGTGGTTTTTGTAGACAGTGCTCCATCATGGACCACCTGATTCATCTTGAAACCTCGATCGGGGAAGCCTTCCTAAAAAGGGACCATCTTGCATCAATCTTATTTGATCCTGAGAAGGTTTATGACACTACATGGTGGTTTGATATTTTACAGGACCTACATTTCTATGGGTTACATGGTCATTTACTCAATTTTATTTGTAATGTTTTACTCAAACAACAGGCATTTCCAAGCCTGTGTGGGTGCAACATTGTCCTGATTCTTCACACAGGAACTTAGAGTCCTTTAAGGCTGTGTCTTGAGTGTCACATTTTTCAGTATTAAGATCCATGCTATCACTGAACACCTTCCTCCTACTGTTGGAAACAGCCTGTATGTCAACGACTTCCACATTTCTTGTTGGTCATTGAATATGAGATTTATTGAGCAGTAAATACAGACTGGCCTCACTCACTTGCTGGGGTGAACCACAGCAAATGGTTTTACCTTCTCATCTTCTAAAACTGTTTGCATACATTTTTGTCACCAGTGGCGTTTGCACCCTGATTAAGAGAACCACCAGGTTAGTGCTGTTATTCCAGTTGTGGCTAAGATAAAGGTTTTAGGATTTTTTTTAACATTAAGCTTAGCCCCCAGTGGCACAGCGGTATGTCTGCGGACTTACAACGCTAGAAACCGGGTTTCGATACCCGTGGTGGGCAGACCACAGATAGCCCTTTGTGTAGCTTTGTGCATAAATTCAAAACAAACAAACAAACAAACATTAAGCTGACATTTATTCCAATATCAAGCAGCTTCGTGTAAATTGTATGTGAGTATTGAACATTCCCTGCATCCTCTCTGGGGGTAGGGGAAGGCAGATTTTCTGTGCTGAATATTTATTATGCCCTCATTAAATCAAAGTTAGACTATGAATCTATGGTCTATGGTTCAGCCAGGCATTGTGCTTTGAAGATGTTGGACCCTTTACATCATCAGGGGCTTGGGCTTTGCACTGGGGATTTCTGAACTTCATTGGTCCAGAGTTTGTACTCTGAGTCCTATGAATCTCCTCTTCACCTCAAATCTTTGTAACTTTCCTTGTTCTATGCTACAAAGCTTTGATACTTGCCACAGCATCCAACCTCCTTTTTTCCTCAGTGGACTGTGCTTTTTAGGAATAGACAGTCTTCCAATCCTACATTCAGTTTTCATATCCAGGCACAGTTGACTGAACTGGGTCTCACATTGAACAATGTTGCCGTGTCCAATGATCAGCCTATCCATGGCTCATTATCATCCCCACTTGTGACCTTTCTTTGAGTCACCTGAAGGTAACAGATACTCCTGATTAGAAGTACTGTCCTCTCTTTGCTGAACATCTTTTGAACCACTATACACAATATAGCTACAATATACACTGACTCTCTTAGCTCTCTGCTGGCCCTGGAATTGTTTAATGTGAGTTGTCACCCAGTTCTCTTTAATATTCAGAAATGACTGGCCTACATCTTTGTGTAATCTATTTCTACCTAGTCTTTCTGAATTCCTGGTCTTGTTAGTATTCGTTGGAATGAGCTTGCTGACACAGCAGATACGTCTGTCTGCTCTGATGCTGTCATGACCCTGCCTGTCCCTTATGTGGACTTCAGACCTATGACCAAGGTATGGCTTTACACCAGTTGGTAGTCGATTTGGAGTGACCAATTTCATAACAAGCTTCACCAGATTAAGTCCACTGTTGCTGTTTAGCTGTCTAGTTTCCATACAGATCAGAGGGAGGAAGTTGTCTTGCCTAGGCTACATATTGACCAGTGTTTTATGACGCATCATTTTCTTCTGCATGGGACAGATACGCCAATCTGTGGCCTTTGTGGAACTCAAGTCACAATTGCACACATTTTGCTTCTGTGCTGTTGTTACGACTGCCAGTGGCAGCACCATTTTAGACACGTGTTTTCTAAGGATTTAGCCCTGACATTGGATGGTGTCATCGGCGATGGTGACACTGTCCAACTTGATTGTATTTTTAAATTTTTACGAGCCATTAGCCTTTTTAATTATATTTAATTTTTAACCTCTTCTATAGTCAGTGTTCAGCTTTTGGTTTGTTTTATTATTTTACATTTTAACGTGTTTTATTTTTACTATTTTAGTTTTACTCTCTTGTTGTCTAGCAGTTGTTAGGTGCGGATAGCCACGTTGCTTTGCGGCAATAAACTCCAACCAATCAAAAAAGTACAAAGATTATAGCACCCGGAAATGGTATTAAATAGTGATGAAGATTAAAAATTGTCTGAAAAAAGAAAGTTCTATATGGTAATAACGATTACTATAGATTTGAAAAAAGGACTCAATGGAAATCAATTTAATATTAGTGTCTGTATGAAAAAAAATCTAAATAGTCATACAGGATGGCACTCGTCCAAAACAACAAAAAAACTACGATAAAGGAATACAAAAACACTTCACAATTACCTAAAATGTATTCAAACAAATATCAAGAATAAATGAATTCAAGGGTCAAACAGAAAAAAAGATAAAATAGAGGCATATCTTCATTTAAAGTGGCCTTTTAACTACTAAGAACAGAGTGACTACAATACTTAGAGAGAAACTAGGTTACAATAAGAAATAGTTATTCTCTCATCGGGTTACAATAAG
>NW_013672794.1:14551-16765 GCF_000517525.1 Limulus polyphemus
AATAAGAAAGATGAGAGTAACTAGGATACAATAAGAAAGATGAGAGTAACTAGGTTACAATAAGAAAGATGAGAGTAACTAGGATACAATAAGAAAGATGAGAGTAACTAGGTTACAATAAGAAAGATGAGAGTAACTAGGGTACAATAAGAAAGATGAGAGTAACTAGGATACAATAAGAAAGATGAGAGTAACTAGGGTGTAACGAGAGATAACAGAGAGTTTCTATTAAAATGAGAGAGATGAGAGAATAACTAGGTTACAATAATAGGGAAGAGAATAAGGTTATAACGAGACATAACAGAGAATAACTTTGTTACAATGAGAGAGCATAGATGGTAACTAAATTAAAAAGACAAAGAGACAGTACCCGGGATAGAAATTAACTGAGTAGCAGCCTGTCTAGTACCACAAAAGAATAACTAGTTTTTTGTATGACATAGCTCTGTATCAAGCTGTGAAAGTGTTTTTTCCCAACTGTGCTTACCTGACTAAGGTCAATATTATGAAAACTTGCACGTGTATTTGGCGAAGTTTCAGACTCCAAGTCCTTAACTAACTTTATTGTTTTCGTGTAGTAAACCACGTGCTTTGTTAACTGTCTTAGTGTGTCTCGCTCAGAAGCTATTCATTTCTCTAACAGTTTTTCTGAAGAGCGTAGATTGTTTTCTAAGAGTTTCATTAAAACCGATCTCACGAAAGTTTTCACTAGGACAGTGCACATCACAAACAACAGCGCCTCCATCATCAATCTACTAAACTGAACAGAATATTGATGAAGCAAGACAAGTAGAAATGTTGCTGTGTTTTTGTTTTTCTGTGGTTTATACCATATGAGACCCATGCAGTTATTTCAGTCTTGTTCGGTTTTATTTCGTCGAAAGTCTTTTTTTATCTAGCTTTAATGATGTTTGCTGTAAATATAACCATAAAAATAGCCTATACACATACAAAAACAGGTATATGATCGTTTTTACTTTTACTCACTGCTCATGCTAAACGATTAAACCCAAAGTCGTGTGATGAACACAAGAGCAAAAGAACACAAGAGCACAATGAGCACATGAACACCGAGCAGCAGTGCCTTTAATATAACGTGTAATTTATCATTACAATATTTATCAACATGGATGAGACGCCTCTCTTAGGAGGTCCATTTCCTGGCCACTATGAAAGATAATCATTACAGTATGTATCAAAAAGGAGGAGATGCCCGTCTGTGGAGGTTCTCATCCTCATCACTATGAAATAAAGTTAATCATTACAGTGTGTATCAACAGGAGACGCCTCTCTCAGGTAACCCTCATCATGGGCACCATGAAAAATAATCATTACAGTATGTATTAACAAGGATGAGACGCCCTTCATCACTGTGAAGATAATCATTACAGTATGTATTAACAAGGATGAAACGCCCTTCATCACTGTGAAGATAATCATTACAGTGTGTATTAACAAGGATGAGACGCCATTCGTCACTGTGAAGATAATCATTACAGTATGTATTAACAAGGATGAGACGCCATTCGTCACTGTGAAGATAATCATTACAGTATGTATAAACAAGGATGAGACGCCCTTCATCACCATGAAGATAATCATTACAGTATGTATTAACAAGGATGAGACGCCTTTCGTCACTGTGAAGATAATCATTACAGTGTGTATTAACAAGGATGAGACGCCATTCGTCACTGTGAAGATAATCATTACAGTATGTATTAACAGGGATGAGACGCCCTTCATCACTGTGAAGATAATCATTACAGTATGTATTAACAAGGATGAGACGCCCTTCGTCACCGTGAAGATAATCATTACAGTATGTATTAACAGGGATGAGACGCCCTTCGTCACCGTGAAGATAATCATTACAGTATGTATTAACAGGGATGAGACGCCCTTCATCACTGTGAAGATAATCATTACAGTATGTATTAACAAGGATGAGACGCCCTTCATTATTGTGAAGATAATCATTACAGTATGTATTAACAAGGATGAGACGCCATTCGTCACTGTGAAGATAATCATTACAGTATGTATTAACAAGGATGAGACGCCCTTCATCACCGTGAAGATAATCATTACAGTATGTATTAACAAGGATGAGACGCCATTCATCACCGTGAAGATAATCATTACAGTATGTATTAACAAGGATGAGACGCCTTTCGTCACCGTGAAGATAATCATTATAGTATGTATTAACAA
>NW_013672794.1:17705-30903 GCF_000517525.1 Limulus polyphemus
TAGGTATAAACAAGGATGAGACGCCCTTCGTCACCGTGAAGATAATCATTACGGTATGTATTAACAGGGATGAGACGCCCTTCATCACTGTGAGGATAATCATTACAGTATGTATTAACAAGGATGAGACGCCCTTCATCACTGTAAAGATAATCATTACAGTATGTATTAACAAGGATGAGACGCCATTCGTCACTGTGAAGATAATCATTACAGTATGTATTAACAAGGATGAGACGCCCTTCATCACTGTTAAGATATTCATTACTGTATGCACACAAAAAAGGCTTCTGTCTCAGAAGGTAACTATCCTAAATACTGTATAATAATTACTGAGAGCTTTGGATAAACTGATTTCAATTCTTAGGTTAAAAATACAAATTTAAAGCCAGACGTTTCGACTTCTACTATGTCAGTCGTATCGCAGCCGACATGATGAGCTCTGGTATTAGGAGAAAGTCTCCGTTGCAACTGCCTTTGGCAGGTACAGAGTGGTTGACAGATTATAACATACTTTTCTTGGTTTTCACTCGTACGTTCTTAGAATTTATCATTAGGACTGGTATTTGTAGCGTTACATAAGGCACTTTTGATATTAAGACAAGCATGCTAAATAAATACAACTATATAGTAGCAACTTTATTTATTTTTTCAGAAATTGCCTCAAGAGCGATATAGGGCATTTTTTCACTTGCATTTCATCTTTCAACCCATGTTCTTCCTTTGGTGAATAGAACATTTTTTAAATCACAATTATTTCAACAGTCGAAAAATTCCAGACATTTTTCATCCTGAAGAGATGTGTGCAGATGACATTGGTCTTCATATAGAAAAATATAATGACCTTTGGACAGTCTCCATTCATAGAGTCTTAGTTTTCTTGCACAATAAATTCTGGAAGAATGTTTTGGGAATTTGATAGTTGCATTTTTTTCTTGTTTATCGATGAGCTTGTGGTCGTGCATTTTTCTGACGCCTCCGGCGACAAAGAAATGTTGTGATGGATGCTTGGCTGGTTAGAGCGAGGTCTGTGCTTTGGAAAAACTTTTGTTTTTATCAGCATCAAACGCTTAATCTTCTTTCTTCTGTTTCATGCACGTGCTAGGGGTGGTGACTATTGCCATCGGTCAAGGAGAGAAATCAGAAAACTGAAAATACATGTTAAGGAAATAGAAAACGTTTAGTCTTGTAGATCTTTCCTTTACTGTTAGATGTAAACGTAAATTGAAGAAACTTCCTCGTTCTTCACTTGATACAGATCATTCTTATGCATATGACTTCTCTGAAAATGTAATGTATAAAAGAAATAACCCATATACAACAGATCAGTAAAGCAAAATATCTTCATGTGATTAGTCAGAAAGTTATTAGAAAGCTCACGTAATGAACCCAAAACTCGACCACTTTCAGAGAGTTCTCAATGAAATTTTGTTCGTTTGGTATTAAGCACAAAGTTACACAATGACTATCTGTACACTGCCCACTGCGGGTATCTAACTCTAAATTTAGAGTTGTAAGCTTCCGGACTTGCCGCTAAAATACCGGACTAATGAAGAAAAGAAAGACCACTATTCCGAAACTCTCTAGTTTTCGAGACATCCTTTGGGGATGTACCTAAATATTGTCTACACACATGCACACGCATACACACACACACACACGCACGCACACACACACACACATATATATACAGAGAGAGAGAGAGAGAGAGTGTTAGATTTACACGACTGTTTTAATTTAGTATAGTGTGAGTGTTAAATTTAGTTATCTATAGAAGCAATAGTTTATCGCGGGTTTGCTTACATAACTTTACGAGTCATACGTTGTACAGTTCAATTGTCGTAAATTGGCGATCGTTGTATTATTGCGTCATGTTACTAGAACCTTCTAAGTTTTTCTAGAGTATTATTACATCCTAATACCTCTAGTGTGTGAAAAGTTCTAGGCCTCAATTGCGCTATTTATAAATACGCGTCGAAAATTTAGTTCAAGTAAATCAAAATTGGTGAGAGATATAGTCATATATTTCTAGATTGTGTTTGTAAATTTAACCGTAAAGAGCATATAGTGACGCTTTTTTAAAGTGAAATTTCGGAGATTGTATTGTAACAACAAAGTAGAGAAGAATAACTTCTCTTGTCAACTGAGTTCTAAAGTAATTGAACAGACTTGTGTGGACTTTTATAACGTAAGTGAAATTATCACCAATTGTATTGTAACAACAGAGCAGAGGAGAATAATTCATCTTGTCAATTGTGTTCTAACATAACTGAACCAGCCTGTGTGGATTTTAACAAAAAAGAGACGATTATTTAAAGCTCTGGATACAGCCGTGGTGATTAACTGTATAACAAACATTTGTATATATTCACATGACTTGTTTTAGTATATTATTTTAAACAAGTGGACTGTGTGCTGTTTGTTTATTGTTGAAATTTATCGCTAGTAATTCACAGACACCTACTGTAAATAATCCTGTCCATCCTTGGTGAAGTTTCGAACAAACGCTTCGTATATATTGGTTACTGTTGTAAGCATGGTAATATAGGAAACAGGACACACTTTTACACTTATAGTAACACCAAATCCCAACCACCCACGAGGAGAAATAACATTCAAATATCTAACAAGTTTACTGGATCGGATACAACCTTATACTTTGTACAGAGCCATATCATTAACGTTTTCTCTCACTTTTATAAAGTACTTTAGAAAATTCTTGTTGCAACCACTGTACTGTAAAATAGCCACTAAATTGTTATTTTCTCTCTATATAAAATTAAATTAAATTTATCTAAGATTTGGATATGCTGTGTAAAATTCACGCTATCCTTCCTTTTGATGTAATCTGTTTTTAAAAACATTTTGTAGTTTACTTAATATATATAAGTGTAGTTTCATTAACCGACAAGCTTGTTTCTGGGTTGAAATAAAGTTTCCAGTAATATATTCGTTTTAGATGAGTTAGTATTTTTGACTTACCCTTCTTGCTTATCACTTTAGAAACAAATTATTCAGTGATTACTTTTTGTTTAAACGTACAATAATATGTTGTAAAACTTCTTCATTTTTTCTCTTATTTTTAATATTGATTTTTTACTAAAACATTTTTATATACATTTTCTTTGATCTGTACACTTGTATGTATAGATGATCCTTTTCATGCATTAAGATCAGTTTGTCAGTGTAAAAACTGATTTCAATTACTTTTATAAGCCGTTCCATTTTTCTAAAATTACATAAATAAACTTTTCCTGAATTGCCAAGTCTTTAGTTTTGTATAATTTGTTTTTATTCTACCTCAGTGTGAACGAGTAGAAAAATAACACAACTTCAATACACAATTATACTTGTCTATAATAACAAAGCACAAATTATTTAGCACTAGCGTCCGGCAATGAATTGACGAAGATGGGCAACGAGGATGCATTTGAAAACACTGATGAGACCAATAGGGTGGTAAGAGTTAACATCAGAAGCAAGTTTACCTAGTTTCAGGAAAAGAAGAATAGTGGAAGACTTTCAGAGCCCAGGGAAAAATCCCGAGAAAAGAAGAATAGTGGAAGACTTTCAGGGCCCAGGGGAAAATCCCGAGAAAAGAAGAATAGTGGAAGACTTTCAGGGCCCAGGGAAAAATCCCGAGAAAAGAAGAAAGGTGTAGAACTAGGCAAGAAGGCAAAGGAATTGCATAGGAGCTTGACGGAGTTGGCAGTAAGTTACGCCATCAGGACCAGGGGCAGAATTACGTCTGTTCCAAAGCACTCAGTGGACATCAGCTGCAGTAAAGGGAGCGTGTAAAAAATCATCATCCAGAACCTTTCGAAGAAATAAAAGTAAAGTCGATGAGAGAGGTAATGGTTGAGTGCACGGTGGTATAGTGTTACTGTAATCAATAATATGATGCTCCGGTTCCTGAAAGTTCTGTTTGGGAAAAGCAGCAAAATGATTGGTCTTGTCCAAAGACGTAAGAGGTGCAGCACTATCGACAAGGATAGGATAGAAAGGAGAGAATCACTGACCTGTAAGGAGCTTAAAAGAATTCCAGAAATGCGAGGAAGAAGATGAACGACTGTTATTGGTACAAGCCCGACACCACCAACGACGTTTGACTGCCCAAACAAAGTTACGTGCAGTATGTTGAAGACCCTGAATTGTTTCAGCAACAGAGAATCATAAGATCGACGGTAATCATGCAGTAAGGAAGAAGAGTGATGTAACAGTTCTACAGCTCTCTGAAGTAAGGCTGGCTTATGGGGAGCTGAAGAGAAAGCCAGCATGTGTAAGGTACTGCATTGGAAATGAGAGTTGTGAGAAAGGTGATGAACGAATCAACATCTTCAAGCATAGTAACAGGTCGATCCATGTTTGGTATGGCACTGCCAATGTGTGAAGCATAGGAGTCCCAGTCGGCAGATCAAAAATTGAAATGATTCCATCAGGAAGCACGAGGAAAAGACTAGGACAGTGAACGAACACATATTTCGATGGGGAGATGACCACTACCAACAGGAGGACACATGTGGAGAGTGATAAGGGGAACCAAGTTGGGAGAAGAAAAGTCGACATTGAGGATTGAGAAACTGGACAACTACGGGCAGGCAGAGGTAGCAAAGAACCAGAAAGGAAGCATAAAGAGGACTGAAAAGGGCAAGTTTGGCAGAGGTCCTACTGAAGTAGTTGACATTGGCAACAAGGATATAGCTGCCAAAGGATTTGTCCAGAAAAAAAGAGAAAGGCATAGGGCAAAGGAACCCCGGGATGAACGTAGCTCGTTGTAAAAGTGATGATCCTGGATGGAAAGTAAACAGTGACTAGCAAATGCTCAGGGAGAGAGGACTGTGAAAGGGAATGTAGACACATGGGAAGACGAATATGAGTATCAACTGCTACACCTCCCTGGGACCTGACCCAAAGGATGATCATAATGATGAAGATTGTACCCTTAGAAATGGATCTTTGAGTGGGCTTCAGAAATGTTTCATTAAAGAGAACGCAATCATAGGATCCATAGGATCCACTATCCAACAAGATGTCCAGAAGTTGGAGGTTATGAAGGAGAGAGCAAATATTAACAAATAAAAACCTCAACATGCAGTCTCGGCAGGATCCCATAGACGATGAAACAAAAAATACGAGTTAAGGCCAGAATAGGTGGCCTGCATGTGAAGACAAAAGATGGTCTTGGCAGCATGGCTGATATTATCTAGGACAAAGCCATGTTAAAATGGGAGGACATTCTGGAGTACTAGTGTGACAAAGTGGGGGTAGGCTTACCCTTGCACTTGGAAGAGTATGTGGGATGATCAAGATGACATGCGTTGCAGAGGGAAGAAGAGCTTAATTGAGTGCATTTGTGGAGGAGATGAGGTCCACGGTAGTTAGAACAAACTGGTTAGTTAGGACAGTTGGCAGTTGTGAAGTAGGCACCTCTCACAGCGCAGAGGCTGGGGGCCAGGGAATGGGATGCTTCAACACGATAACACTGGCGGTAAATAAAGGCCCCATTAGACAAGATATAATCTATGATATCATTATTTCAGAAAGATGGGACCAGAAAAATTTTGCATGCAAATGGTGAGCTTGAGATGTTTTCGTGAAGAAATTTGGAAAGGATATCCTTCTCAGGGATGCCAGGATTAACATTACGAATCATGCACGAGAAAAGAGGCATACAATCATGTACAAGTTATTTTTTAGAGTATGGGAGCGAAGTTCAGTGAGCATGGTGGACTGACCCAGACTAAACAGACCCATCTTGATACACAAGGACATCGTATAATTTAGAGTTTCCAGTTTTTACAATTATGCCATTGTGTGTAGGTACTACTTGTTGGATGTCAGATAGAAGGCAGTATTTAGAAAGTTCGATGAAGAGGCTCCTGGTAAAGAAAATCGGGGGATCCATACCAGAATGTAGTAACACAGTAATCTGAAGAGTGTCAGTAGTATCCATAGGTTCAGGCAAATCACCAGAAATGGTGGGTCGAGCAGAGACAGATGTCTACTGAGGAACAGTGGTAGAGGTAGAAGCAGTGGGCGAAGGCAAAGTAACACCAGCATAAGATGGGCGAGGGGAAGTAGAAGTAGTCGAACCAGAAGACGATGATGAGGCAACGGCAGCATGCTTCAGGGTTAATGATTAGGAGTGGAATTATCCAAAGCTAGTCTAACCCAATGACATACGTTAATCAAAGTGTAGATTGAACTGGATCTCCCTTGACCTTGGACATCGAGATTAAACAATTTTTGGGATACTAATTTCATTTATTATATCTGCTATTAAACGAATTTATCACCATTGCCAAATCATTAAGTGGTGTAGTTGTAAATAACGTAGTAAAATCGTATGTCTGGACTGTGTATGCTAATTGTGTTTTATTTAAATTTTCTAGAGTTTTAAGATTGGTCATTATTTTTAATTATCCAGAAAACATGTTTATTATTTGCATTTTGTTGTAATTGAACAAATAACTGATTCAGTAATTTGCTTAATAAAATTGCACGTTGTTTCAGTATATGAATTAAATGAAATGTATGTTATTTAAGTATAGCAGATAGATACGGGCCAGATGGTTAGGGGGCGCTCGATTCGCAATCTGAGGGTCACGGGTTCAAATCCCCATCCCACCAAACATGCTCGCCCTTTCAGCCGTGGAGACGTTATAAATGTATGTTATTTAAGTATAGCATATAGATACGGCGCTCCCATCCCACCAAACATGCTCGCCCTTTCAGCCGTGGAGGCGTTATAAAGTAAAGGTTAATCCCAATATTCGTTGGTAAAAGAGTAGCCCAAGAGTGATGACTAGCTGCCTTCCCTCTAGTCTTACGGTGCTAAACTAACGACGGCTAGCACAGATAACCTTCGTGTAGCTTTGGGCGAAATTCAAAACAAACAAAAGCATATAGATACACAATTCTGAATATTTATTTGACTTTAAATCACATTTTTTATAGCTTTCAATAATATCTTCTTCAGATATTTAGATTAGGTATATATCTCATTAGTTGCAATTTGTACATAAAAACGTCTGCAGATAAAGCCAGAATTACAGCTGGCTTTATCGATAAGCACAATAATATACTTCTCCTGTTATTTACAGATGCTACTTTTAAATTGTAAAAAATTTAAATCTATTACATATTTATTTATATAAATAAAAGCTAATATATCTTTCATTCTATTATTATCATAATAATTCCATTCTAAAAACCAATTTGGAGGATAATGTGTAGAATAATTAAGTTTCAGAATATAATCATGTAATCATTTTTCCAATGATTTTTTCGTAAAAAATTATCTATCATTATATCTAAATTTCCAATAAAAATATTTTGAGTAACAATCGTATAGTAAATTCTGCAGATTATTTATATCTAAATTATTTAAAAAGTATTTATAATTATATATAAGTGACCCTATTGGAATTTTATATTTAAAACTGATAATACGTTTTTAATATTTTAAAGGAGAAATATTGTGTATTACAGCATCAATTTACAAATCATTAACAATTTTATGCAAAACATTAATTACCATATGTAATGATTTTCTCATTGGTATTTCTTTAATTATATCATAAAAATTGTTTACCTTAAGCCTAAATTTTAGAAAATCGGAAATTAAACGTTTAGCTTCCCAGTGGCACAGCGGTATGTCTACGGACTTACAACGCTAGAAACCGGGTTTCGATACCCGTGGTGGGCAGAGCACAGATAGCCCGTTGTGTAGCTTTGTGCATAGCTTCAAACAAACAAACAATTAAACGTTTAGTATGATTATATTGAAAATTAAATGCCATTACAATTTTTGCCAATAATTTTAACTTTGAAATGTTTAGCTTGTATATATCCTTGTAGAAATAACTACGAATGTTAGCAAGTCTCCCCCAGTGACATATAGGACTCTAATTATTATTTTTCTGAGCAACCATCTTCCCACATCTGGCTGAAGACAACAAAAGGCGGTAAAGATGTGAAATGCTGTAGGCTTGAGCATTCACTTCTGACTTCTTTTTTTAAGCATGTGATGTCGGCAAAATTGATGTTAAACCGGACAGATGGTGTATCCCCAACGCAATTTGGGTCTTACTTCTGCCGGTACTTCAAAAAATCAATACACATTACATAATGACCTTCCCTATGATTTGTGCCCGGGATGTTGGATATTTGTTTTGTGGCTTCATTTGTATTTTTTCGTTTATTTATTTACTTGTTTTCCTTCTCTACAAAATTAAATCTCAGGCCTGCGATGATTTTACTGTCTTGAAATTTTTACATGTTCTACAGTAATTCCTGTACCCTGAATCCTAAAATGATATCCATTTTTCTCCATCACGTACAAATGTTTCACAAAACGTCATATATACTTTTACATAAGTGAATCATTTTCTTTGAAATCAGGTCACATTTTGTTTTACTTGTTGACAACCACTGGCGATAGGTTTCTCTAGACCAATAGCGACGTGAAAGTCTTATCGATCGTTCTAGAACCCACGAGAAACACGTCGCTAGTATATAAACGGTCAACAGGCCACGTGAAGTGTCATTTTTTGATAGTATTTGTTTGTGCGTGCACTTTGACATTATTTTTTCTTCTCAATATTACTTATTCGTCGCTATGGCAACAAGAGGTTGTTTAAATGACCCAAATGATCTAAGTAAGATTTCTTGGCTTCCCGATTTGTAAAAAATTCTTACGTGATAGAAAAAAGAATAACATTATTTTCGAAATCTGTGTAGCTGAATTATGGAAAATCCGTTATTAAAACCAAAACAACTTTTATGATGTTTGAATTCGCAGGCCTGTGTTATATTTCATCTAAGATTTGGATATGCTGTGTAAAATTCACATTCTCGTTCTTTTTGGTGTAATCTGTTTTTAAAAACATTTTGTAGCTTACCTAAATATATATATATTATACTTCATAAACTGTTAAATTCACTAAGTTTCTCTCATGAGTCTCTGTTATGTATGGAGAACCGTAAAACGTTATTGTCAAGGCATTAATATTGAATGAAGCATGTGGCAGTTTTGTTAGTTACGATGGGATTAGTAGACTCCTATAATCAACTGTGCGCCTGAACATACTACTTACGATGTACATTTTTTCTTAATTCTGTATTTATTATTGATGAGACATCCACGTCTGACTCCTTTTTATGAATTAGCTAATGTAGTGGATCTCAGTATTTATCAAGATTGAAATAGTCGTTAAAATATATTCATGCTACAAAATATATAACTAATAAATAATGCATTGAATATCTCATTAGTAACAATTACAAATTAACGAAAATAGTGCACGATGATAGTATATTAGTGTATGCAGTTATATAAGAGCTTATTAGTCCTTTTATAACTGACCAAACCATTGGGCTGTATTGTAGGTTATATTATATTGAGTTCACGGAACCAAACCGACTCGTGCAGTATAGATCTCTATATTCATCAAAATAAAACACTAAAAAAATTCCAAATAAACTTAAAAGGGTTTTTCAAGTCGTTTAACTGCACATAACGTCAGTTAGAAGGAAACACCTATAACATAGCATGTGAACATATCTTAATTCATATACTTTCCATATACAGGTTTTGGTTACATGATGGGTCCAACCTTATACTACCCTAACCCTGTCCTTCAAGTCTGTGAAAGACTTGGCTGACTGGCTGACTGGCTGACTGGCTGTCTAATTCTTACGCTGGTTATCAAAGAGTTTTTGTCGGTTTCGTTATATGTGTGAAGATGTGTTGAAGATGTGTGAAGATAAATAATATAAGGTTTCCTATTTTCTGTTAATGGGACTTGCCTGATGATGTGGGTCACGTGACATTCTGGGAGGCCGTAACAGTGCTCACGATTGAAATGTAATTCTAAGTAAAGTTCGATTTTGACTAGAATCACTGGCCGTGGCGTTCGTCCAGTAATGACATCACTCAATAGATAGTGTAGCATGGTAAGCCAACTTGCAAGAAATAGTTAAATATTGTTGTTGTCGTGCAAGCAGTAACAAAGAACGAGCTGACATAATAAAAGTAGTGAAAAAAGGAAGTTTCACTACATTTTATATTTACTTTCATACCACAATCCAGAGATGAGCAAAAAAACCATCATGTAAAAAAGTACCACACAACATATCTTAATAGGACCCATTTTGTGCTTGGCGCTCTACAAGACACCGAACATAAAGATTCAAAACTGAAAGCATCAGTGGACAATTCTACCTTTATTTGGCTTCCATTTGTGATATTACGTTTTTAAGGAATTGTAAGTAAAAACCATATTGTTAGGTGATTTTTTACAAAGCAAATCTGTCAACATTTTAATGCAATGATCGCTACATAATCAACTGATATTATTTTTCAAAAAATAAGAAGTCATCCTAACGAAATTGACGATGAATTCTATGCCATGATTGAGGTTTTAAGAAATCTAAGTACAGGTCTAGAAACTGATTTCAGAAAGTTACAGTGATTAAGAAAAACACCATGTTACTATAATCATTTTATAACATTAAACTCTAATTAATATTCATTTTACACAAGTAATCAAAGTTTTCTTTATTTTAGAAATTATACAAATCATTTGAAAACTAAAATAGCCATGCACTTTACTTACAGTTTAAAACTGACTTTCAGTATACAAATCAAGACTTGTAAAGTGTCACAAATACTCAAACATTAGGGAATATTTAAATGTTTACTCATATTACAGCGTAAATAAAATAAATCTATTAGTCAGACATAGACAGAGAACACGCCAAAAACAACAAGTATTACTATAATTTACATAAAACATACAAATAACCTAGAAATTCTATTTCAAGTTTCTTATGATAAAATATAATACATACCTTTTTTTCACATAAATCCAGTATGTTTACAATCTAAATAAGTTGTTATGTCCATTATACTAAGTTTTGATCTAGAACTCGCATATTTGTCGTTTAAATATACCACGCTAAGTTAGATAGTTAGTCTTAACTTCTTGAAGGTGTAATAATTTAAGAAATATTGGTATCATACACCTTACAATTTGAATAGTTTTTATCTGACAGCATAATATCCTGAAATATGTATGGATTAAATTAGTTTTCATACCAGTTAGTGTTACAATCTTTGTTATACTTCTGTTGTTACTTTGTAAAGTCAATCTGCTTAGAATATAATGAAAGTTCTGTTCTACTTAAACTGTGACAATTATAATATATTTACGGAAAACCTTTATTAAAATAAAAATTAATTATAACACATTGTTGATATCTACGAATTTACAATATCATTAATATTTACGGAAAACTTTTTATGAAAATAAAAGTCAATTATAATACACTATCTGTGTATTTACATGACATAGAGCAAACGGTCAAACTGTATCAGTAGGCCTAAAACAAAATGAAAGATCGTTTCTACTTAAATATGTGAGATTTCATTGTTTCGAAACATTGTTATTATATATTAGAAGGAGAATTCCAATACTACGTGTTGAAGTCATTGACAATGGCCAGTTTTGATTTATCTAACAGCAATAATAAGTTTATTTTAAATCACAGACAAGACAAAGGTTTTGTTTGCGTAACATTTCCACCAGGATTTATTACACTGACAATCAATGTCATAAAAATTATACAGAGACATTCTATTCGTCTAAAATATCTTGGGGAACACCAATCACCATGTTGCCATTGCCCTTTCAAAAAACAATTTCGCATCTATATGTTACAAACTTCGCAATTGTCTTTGTTAAGATTAAAAGATATACGAGTCATATAATTAGATTTAATTATATTACAATCCTAGTAATTAATTTTACTACAATTAAAAATAATTAATGAAGGACTTACATTTATCCATAGATTTTCTATTAAAAGTTCACAAAACATTGAAACTAACTCGTGGACTCTATGTGTGTGTGACCACTTGGTGACCTTAAAAGTTCACAAAACATTGAAACTATCTCGTTGACTCTATGTGTGTGTGACCACTTGGTGACCTTAAAAGTTCACAAAACATTGAAACTATCTCGTTGACTCTATGTGTGTGTGACCACTTGGTGACCTTAAAAGTTCACAAAACATTGAAACTATCTCGTTGACTCTATGTGTATGTGACCACTTGGTGACCTTAAAAGTTCACAAAACATTGAAACTATCTCGTTGACTCTATGTGTATGTGACCACTTGGTGACCTTAAAAGTTGACAAAACATTGAAACTAACTCGTAGAATCTATGTGTGTGTGACCACTTGGTGACCTTAAAAGTTCACGAAACATTGAAACTATCTCGTGGACTCTATGTGTATGTGACCACTTGGTGACCTTAAAAGTTGACAAAACATTGAAACTAACTCGTAGAATCTATGTGTATGTGTGTGACCACTTGGTGACCCTAAAAGTTCACGAAACATTGAAACTATCTCGTTGACTCTATGTGTGTGTGTGTCCACTTGATGACCTTTGTAATTTTTAAAAGCCTGTATCCAGAGTGTATGCTGTGTAGTAAAGTTAAACAGTATCCAGGTTTGAGAATTCTAATCTGATAATTTCTCTAAACTTCTATATTTCTTAACCAAGACGGCCCTCGTCTTTCAATGAGTCAGTCTTGGTAAACTGTATGTTGGTGACATCAATATCTCCAAGGTGCTGTAGAAGTAAGCTTTACATTTGATCACGTGTTGTCATAATAACTGTCTATATGCATGTTCTAGTTTGACATCAGTTCGTTAGTTTTATGAACTAATAATAGAAACGTCATGCAGAAATTTGTGTGTGTGTTTGATGATAGTGGCCAGTCGGAAAGTTGAAGTATTTTAAATATTAGTAATCAGCAATTCGTTCATTTATTATATTTAGCTGTAGGGCGATTATTGGTTATAATATGAATGATTTGTGAAAGTGAAACAGTAAGTGTCCTACAGAACATTGAAAGAAGTTATATATTCCACACTTTCACAAGATTTGTGTACATTTATAGGTGACCAATGGTTATATTAAAAGTGGATCGATACAGTAAGTCAATCATTTATTATTTTATTACAGATAATGGATTGAACATAATTAAATCTAGACGTTGATGACTTGTAGAAGTACAATCACAGTATATTTGTTAAAATCCTACGGACAGTTGTTAAAATAATAGTAATTAAATATATTGTTACGTCTCCATTTGTTAATTAACTTTCCGTAACTTCGTTCCGAC
>NW_013672794.1:31106-33755 GCF_000517525.1 Limulus polyphemus
GTTTCTAAAATTTTAGAGAATAGGCGGGAATTTTGCAATACAAATTTAACAGTATAAGTTAAGTACATTTCTAAATATAAATTTAACTTAAACAAACATCGATATTCAAACCTGCTGTACCGTACATCAGAGAATATTGTAAAGAGTCAAAGTATAAGTTTTAATTATTGCATGATATTGCCCTTTTTAGGGTGATTTAAAAACTACAGACATGTATTGTGTGCATGGTAAAAATATATATAATTGTGATCATGTTAGGTTAAATGATATATCATGTCATTTAAAAATACTTGATTGATAATTAAGAGAGTAAGTTTTAATTAAGATATCGTCTTTTTGTGACATATAAATGGTAAGGAAATTTAATTCAGTGATGAATTAGCATTAAGCGTCCTTTTTTTATGACGATTTAATTAACTAATGAATTAGTGTTAGGGGTCCTTTTTAAGACGAATTAATTATAAATGATTTAACGAATTAATTACAATTGATGTTAGTCATCCTTTTTTATGATGATTTAATTATAAATGATTTAATGAATTAATTACAATTGATGTTAATCATCCTTTTTATGATGATTTAATTATAAATGATTTAACGAATTAATTACAATTGATGTTAATCATCCTTTTTTATGATGATTTAATTATAAATGAATTAATGAATTAATGAATTAATTATAAATGTTTTAATTATTTAGTGTTAAGCATCCTCTTTAGGGACGATTTAATTAATTAACAATCAAATTAATGATTAATTATATTCTTGTTCAGCACATGTATTGTATGAATCATAACCACTTAGAAACACGTTCTCTAATCTGTGGTAGGATAACTTAATTAATTAATTAGCATTCACTGTCCTTTTTAGGATTAACTAATCAATTAGTGTTAAGCGTCCTTTTAAGGAACGATTTAATTAATTAATGATTAATTATCGACATGATGAAACATGTATTGTATGAGTCATGGCGGCCTAGAAACTATTATGTAATAATCCATTATGGCTGCCTATCTGGTATCGAACTATAATTTCAGTCCTCCATAAGCATTTCGCCCTCTGGTGACACTTTTTGGAACTGTGACATAATGGCCGCCAGTTATGGTGGCCTAGCACTGCGTCTCTAACGACGCCTCCTCTGGTAGCAACTTTTTGGAACTATGACGTTTTCATATTTGATTAAATCACCCCTATCCCCCCTTCCCTGAGGCAGCCAATCAGAGTGAGGCGGCATCATTTTGCCGCGATCGTTCCGCCCTTTCTACCTTATATACATTTCCAGACTACTTAAATCGTCCTACAAAAGGATGCTTATCACTAATGTATTAGTTAATTACATTTCCTTACCATTTATATGTAAACTTTCCAATAACAGATGTTTATCACTAATATATTAGTTAATTACATTTCCTTACCATTTATATGTAAATCACCCTAAAAAATGATGATATCATGAAATGTTGTGCATTAATTAAAACTTACACTTTCACAACTTTGACTTTATGCTCTCAATATAACTTGATAAAATAATTCATTTACACATGTTTTACAAAGGTGTATAGTGTTCTACATATACATTGTGTTACTAAAGCAAATTGTTTATCAACGTGTCTCAACATGCAATTACGTCATCGATTAAACCTTTATTAAATATTATGCAATAATTAAACTTACACTTTCACTAGTTTGACTTTATGCTATAACTTGACAAAACATTTCATTTTACACTTGATACTTTATAGTTTTATCTTACACAAATTTTACAAGGGTGGACACTACACTTCCACATATGATCAATGTCTATATGTAATTATGTTTAAACCATTATTTTAATAACAGTCCTTATTTGATTCTGTCATCAATGTCTAGATTTCATTATGTCAAAACCATTATTTTGCATATTTTAACATCTTTACTAATTCATTTTGCTACAACTAAAAATAATAAATGACTTACTGTTTATCCATCCATTGTCTATAGAAGATTAATATTGCCTAAAACTTTGAGATTTTCTAACGCTGTTAGGAATTGATCACTAGCAAACACGCCTCCAAACTTCTTTCACGTATAGAAATATTGTAAAAATATCAAATACATTTCTGAAGTGTTCATAGCTTCTTTCAGAAAATGTTCCATAGGACACCTGTTGTTTCTCCATTTTCTATTTAAAGTTTACAAAACTAACTAACTCTGTCAGTATTACAATTTTTCCCGGACAAGCCTCCAATTTATTAAGTAACGTATTATAATTTCGAATAGCCTGAAACTGAGTTAAATTGTAATTTAGATTTGGTAATTAAATAAATGCCAGTATGTATCCAATTCATGATATTTGCCAACAAGATTGATACACACAGTTTCTGTTTTAATATAAATATATTTTAAAATACAAACAATAATACAATTTACAATAACAGTTATTACAAATAATGATTTGTTTACAAACGTTTTGCAAACTTACAAATAATATCGAATCTTCTTTCTAGTCTGGAACTTCCTTGATGTCTTATCGATGGTTCACGATGAGCAAAATAATTTTGAGTTAATGTAGACGCAATTCATTTAACAGGAAGCTAGCTAGCTCTGCGGTCCTCGCTGATCACATGCCGATTACAGGTCGAGTTTTTTACCGCTGAAATTATATAATTT
>NW_013672794.1:34242-35796 GCF_000517525.1 Limulus polyphemus
GCGTTGGTTATATTTATAGGCGTGTGGAGAGTTTCTCGAAATTTCAGTTTTCGTAAAAATACTGACGCTAACACTAGCGTTTACATACACACACATATTGTTGATTCTTACTCTCCAGAAGTTTCTAAAATTTTAGAGAATAGGCGGGAATTTTGCAATACAAATTTAACAGTATAAGTTAAGTACATTTCTAAATATAAATTTAACTTAAACAAACATCGATATTCAAACAGATATATAATAGTAAATCAATCACAACTCTTAGACCTATATGATCTCGAACTGTCGTTAAGCAAGTTAAACTTTGATGTGAAGGTAATCACGTGGTCACACACACACACACTTATACAAACAGTTGTTCTATGAAGGAAGGATTACGATATCATTTTCTATATACATCATCAATGACTTGATTTCATCACATGCAAAACATTATTCTACAGTACACAGAACCACCGTGGAAATATTGACGTCATTGTCGTCCACCAATCTTTAACTCAACATACAGTTTACTAAGTCTGATGTATTCAAGGCCACTAACCAACTTGGTTTTAGAAAATATATAGGGCCGAGCTTCGAGTTTAGAAAACCTTTATTGCTAGCTAAACTTTGACTATTAGGAAATAACATCATGTGGTCAAGACAAATTGGACCTTGTGTTCGCCTAATAGTTCATTATATAGTAATACACTAACTCACTTCTCATCATAGACTAGCGTACTTTTAGTATATGTAAATATCATCTCAGACTTAAGTATCACACACACATATTGAAACATTTGTTAACAAAACTTCAAGATAAACTAATATACTGTGTACGAAAATATCTTAATTTACAAAACACTGACTTAAAGTCCAATACCTGCTGTATATATACTTGTTTTAGGACGTTATTAGTCACATAGAATAAATCACCACAATATCAAAGTTGTCTACTCGAAAAAATAATGTTGCTTTTTCGTTTTCGCAGCTGGGCAGACCATCAAATCTCAATTATCGCGACTGCCCAATCAGATATTAGACTAAAAAACGTAGCAGAGGGGGAAGAACATTTTACCTAGTGATCTGTCTGTTAAGTAAGTTTAAAGGAGCCATATGTTATGACAAACTGTACATATCAAACTCACATTGAAGAGAAATTGGAACAATTTAACACTTTCATTGTTTCTAATCGAGACAACATAATGAGACTAAAATCTAAGACGTCTGGTAACCCTAGATTAGATGGACGTCATCTTGGTATGTAAAGTGAAGTTAGAATCTAATCGAGACAACATAATGAGACTAAAATCTAAGACGTCTGGTAAACCTAGATTAGATGGACCTCATCTTGGTATGTAAAGTGAAGTTAGAATAATTTCGTTAAATTAACTAGTTTAACTAGGTAGTATGAACCGTACTCATTGAGAAGTTGTTCTTTATCACGAGATAATGTTACACTCAGAACATTAATAAAATTGTCTTATGTCGACGTCATTTCCACCTATTAACGGCTGTATTTCGTTTAACGCTATTATCCATACCAGCGTTTCCCAAACTATGGGTCGCGACCCA
>NW_013672794.1:36764-41491 GCF_000517525.1 Limulus polyphemus
AAAAAAAAATTAATAATAACACCTCCAATCATCGTCTGATTTTCAGTCTTGTTACGTATTGCTAATTTTAAATAGTCCGAAGCCGATATTTTAGTTAATTTAGGCTATTTGCCAACAAGATTGACACACACCGTCTTCCTTTCTCACACAAATACGTTTTAATATATATATATACAACAGTACAATTTACAACAACAGTTATTACGAATAATTACCACAAACAAAGTTTTATAAAACAAATCTTTCACTAACTTACAAACAACATAGAATCTTATTTCAAGTTCAGAGTCTCCTTGATATCCAGCGAGTTAACTTGAAGTCGATGTACGTACAATTGCCGAGAAGCTAGCCAGCTTTGTCAGACACTGAATTGTTGGACAGTCAAAGTAAGATAATATTTTCATAAAACCACTAATGTCCGATGAGAATTTAGTGATACTTTCCGAAAGATACTAACGTCCGATGAGAATCCACTGACGTTCAAAATTTATAACTCTTGATAAGGGTTAGCAAAATCCCGATTTATAGCATAAACGGTTATAACAGGTTCCTAGCAGACTTAAAAGCTCTCTCTTTTGGCGCGTCACCTTGCCTGTTTTATAGATGCGAGAAATGTTTTTCTCGAAAGTTTGGACATCAATACTGAACTATATTTAACCGGTTACAGAAGTGGATATATTGTCGATTCTTGCGTTCACGAATATTCTACAATCTTGGAGAATTGGCGGGAGTTTCGCCATACGTAACTAACACTGTAAGCTAGGTACGTTTTTAAATATAAACTCAATCCAAACAAACGTTGTCATTAAAATAAGTTCCCCTGTAGCACAGTGGTATGTCTGCGGACTTCCAGCGCTAGAATCCGGTTTCGATACCCGTTGTGGGCAGAGCACAGATAGCCCTTTGTGTAGCTTTGTGCTTAATTACAAACAAACATTAAAATAAATATATAACAAATTCGTTATACGCAATACATATTTGACACTATAAGCTACGCATATTTTTAAAAACATATTTAATTTAAACAACGTTCATATTAAAAATAAATACATAACAATAAATTCGTTACAGTCTCAATGTTTACATTATGAGATGGCATGGGTGCCTGCAGAAAGGGGCAAGGGGGGGTCACTTTATCCCCTCCCGTGGATTTTCAAAAAGAAAAAAAGTACTACTAGATATGTAAATTATTCTTCTATGTTATTGGAAAATCGTGAGGTATTTGTAATTACAGGGGTATTGACCCCCCCTAAGTTTTTTTTTTCTGCGGGCGCCCTTGTGAGATAGTACAACTTCCTTTCAACAAGTCTAAACAAAATAACACGAGAAATTCCTGTAAGAAGCGTTGTAATACTAGGCATGTGTATCACCGAGAATAAATGATATATATATAAATATAATTGGAAAACTATAGAAAAGTACACATGACAGTTTGTTAACATGTAGACTTAACTAACCACAAAAATTCTGTGTAACAAGAAATGTATTTCTTATGGTAAATATGATGTTCAATGGTTGTGTTGCCAACAGTTCAGATCACAAGTGATCAAATAAGCAATAGCTCAAAGATAAACTAAGCTGTGATATTTTCTCTCTCTCTCGTTAATAATTTATATCACGAATAAGTGACCAAAAATAGGCTTAATTCACGTTTAAATATAGTCAGCAGTCAATAACGCTGAGTGATTACATTATTAATAATTCATATCAAAAAGTGATCCCAAGGTAGGTTAAGCTGATATAACTATTAGGCTGATTAAGTATATTAACAGAAATTTGTATCGTGAAGAGTTAATGGATAAACAAGCTTATCTAACAGTATACTTTTTTATACTAATTTTACTAATAATTCGTGTCAAAAATAAGCTATTAGTCAACATAATATTATTTTGTTTGTTTGGAATTTCGCGCAAAGCTACACGAGGGCTATCTGCGCTAGCCGTCCCTAATTTAGCAGTGTAAGACTAGAGGGAAGGCACCTAGTCATCACCACCCACCGCCAACTCTTGGGCTACTCTTTTACCAACGAATAGTGGGATTGACCATCACATTATAACGCCACCACGGCTGAAAGGGCGAGCATGTTTGGTGGAATGCGGATTCGAACCCGCGACCCTCAGATTGTGAGTCGAGCGCCTTATCCACCTGGCCATGCCGGGCACATATAATATTATTAATATACGGGATATTATATTTCATTTAAGAATATTCTAGAACTAAATAACTAGCATTTAAGCTTATTTAAAGTTTAGCAAAGTTGGAAACTCATCTGTTTGTATTTGGTTGATGCTGTAAAATATGCTAAAAACAAACCAACTCACGTAAGCTGATTAACATATCTCGTCTGTCATTTACAGTTAGTTAAATAAATATGAAATATTTTCGTACCTAATATTTTAGGCTTAATATAAATATTACCAGAAATTAGAATCACGTTTCGTTGTTTAAAAGTTCCTACTATCAATGTATATGTCGAAATCCCTACTTTTATATAAAACGTTAAACCATTAAAAAAAAAAACTACGTTTTCTGTATTCGACAGAAAACTTTATATTGTTTGTAAGTTTGTGAAACTTTTGTTTATAAATCATTGTTTGTAATAACTATTTTAATCATTGTTATTGTAAATTGTGTTGTTGTATGTATATTAAAACGAATTTGTGTTAAAAACGAAAACGGCGTGTATCAATCTTGTTGGTAAATATCGTAACTTGACTAATATATCGGCATATATTTAAATACTAAATCCAAAGTACAATTTAACTATTAAATTTAAATTACCAGTTAACTCAATTTCAGATCATTTGAAATTCTAATACGTAACAATATTAATATGTAGTGTTTTCTTGTGTCTCTTTTTGTGGCTGTGCTCCCAACGGGTTAGCCTTTAGCTAAATCCTCTAGCAACGATAGTGGTATCTCGCTATGGTCATTAGATTTTTTGCAGCATGGAGGCAACTATCAAGTTTTTATTTATTATTATTTGTTCACAAACAAAAAGGGAATTTATTCTATTTTTAAATGCTCATTTATAGACTTATTGAAGATTGGATCTACAAGATTGCTTTATAATTCTGAATAAAATAAAACCGAAAAAGCTCAATACACAAAAGTATTAGTGAACAGCACCTCCAGCGGCTAAGCGCTAAACTTGAAAACTTATAAGACTACAAAATTCGGGGTGTGGTTTCTGCGATGGGCACAGCACAGATAGTCCATTTTGTTAGTGTATAGCTATAATGAGAAATTAAAAACAGCTAAGAACGACTTTCAACATTTAAAACTTTTTCCTTTTAACATGAAAACAAAAACTTCAGTTTTAAACCATTTCTCCGGAAATAACAAATTCGTGCACCCACCTAGACGGTGTAAGTTAATTGAAATGATGGAATCTTGCAGATGTAAAGTTTTATTTGAGTCTATTTCTTTGTTGATTTTTGAAATGTAAACACAAGTTTCTTGATTATGGAATACACGGAGTTTAACAAATTGGTGGTATTTAAAAAAAAGGGGAATATAACTTCAATGCATCGCCATATATATACACACATTTGGCCTTCTGCCAACAATGCCATTTTAAAGTTACGACCAACATCTTGAGGTCAGCGTGATGTTACAGTCATGTGATTTTTCTTGGTAATGTGGTCGCCATATTGACAAAGGAGCAAACAATAGCAAAGCGAGTACAGACGAAAAAAAAACTAATCGTGGCAAGAACGTAGTTTGAAGGAAGACAAAACAACGTGATAGTTGTGTGCACTTCCCAACAGAGGTGCTCGGGAATAATTAGCTACAATGACTATAATCGTGTTTAGAAATATTGACAGGAAGTTTTTAAGAGGAAGTTGTGAAGAAGGTCGGAGAAGACAAGATGAAAGTCTTCTTTTCCAGCGGTTGTTGTTGATGAGTAGAGATGTTGTGGCTGTTGATGATGTGTAGAAGTTGCGAGTACAGCTGTATGTACCAACTTGTATAAATATATCATATACAAGCTTCTGAACAAATTCTTCAATTATCGTTAATGTATTATAATTTGATAGTCAAATTATCAATTACAATGTTTCATCAATACATGGAGAAGTTTTCAGCCGAGGCATTAGCGAGATATCGAGTAAAGTTAGAATTAATTGGGTTCGAATCTTGTCCCTACCAGCACCCTGCCGTGGATCAGTGACTCGACAGAATGGTGCAGTGTGCAGTACCCAGACCTTGTGTTAAAAAAAATTGGAAGACAACATTTACATGATATAAAATGAGTTGTTTGTTAGCACAAAGCTACAAAATGTGCTATCTGTGCTCTGCCCAACACGGATATCGAAACCCGATTTCTAGCGTTGTAAGTCCGCAGAAATACTGCTGTACGACTGGGGGCTAAAATGAGTTGAACATACATAGTTATAGTCAAACTTTGGTTCTCACTGCTTCCGTTTAGTACTCTATCTCTCATATAGGCGATATCTAGAGCTTCCGTTT
The DNA here is from genome assembly GCF_000517525.1 of Limulus polyphemus. Taxonomy (NCBI): domain Eukaryota; kingdom Metazoa; phylum Arthropoda; class Merostomata; order Xiphosura; family Limulidae; genus Limulus; species Limulus polyphemus. The sequence goes on from NW_013672794.1 coordinate 41,238, forward strand.
AGTACCCTATCTTTCATGTGGGCGATATCTAGAGCTTCCGTTTAGTACTCTCTTTCATTTGGGCGATATCTAGAGCTTCAGTTTAGTACTCTATCTTTCATGTGGGCGATATCTAGAGCTTCCGTTTAGTACTCTATCTTTCATGTGGGCGATATCTAGAGCTTCCGTTTAGTACTCTATCTTTCATGTGGGCGATATCTAGAGCTTCCGTTTAGTACTCTATCTTTCATATGGGCGATATCTAGAGCTTCCGT
>NW_013672795.1:0-2659 GCF_000517525.1 Limulus polyphemus
AGAAACTTGAAATAAGTATAGTGTATACAACCCACTCTTACAGAAACTTGACACAATTCTTGTGTACACAACCCACTCATAAAGAAACTTGAAACAAGTATAGTGTATACAACCCACTCTTACAGAAACTTGACACAATTCTTGTGTACACAACCCACTCATAAAGAAACTTGACACAAGTATAGTGTATACAACCCACTCTTACAGAAACTTGACACAATTCTTGTGTACACAACCCACTCATAAAGAAACTTGAAACAAGTATTGTGTACACAACCCACTCTTAAAGAAACTTGAAACAAGTATTGTGTATACAGCCAAATCTTACAGAAACTTGACACAAGTATAGTGTATACAACCCACTCTTACAAAAAATTGAAACTGGTATAAGGTGTACAACCCACTCATAGAGAAACTTGAATCAAATGTAAAGTATGCAAATCATCCACCCAGGATCCAGAATCAATTGTATACAATTCATCGTTACAAAACCATGAAACTAAATTACAGAATACAAATCACCCAAACAGAAACTTAAAAAAGTATAACGTATACAACCTTCCCTTACAGAAACTTCACACAAGTATTGTGTATACAACCAAATCTTACAGAAACTTCACACAAGTATTGTGTATACAACCAAATCTTACAGAAACTTGACACAAGTATTGTGTATACAACCAAATCTTACAGAAACTTGACACAAGTATAGTGTATACAACCTTCCCTTACAGAAACTTAACACAAGTATTGTGTATACAACCAAATCTTAAAGAAACTTGACACAAGTATTGTGTATACAACCTTCCCTTACAGAAACTTGACACAAGTATAATGTATACAACCAAATCTTACAGAAACTTGACACAAGTATAGTGTATACAACCAAACCTTACAGAAACTTGACACAAGTATTGTGTATACAACCTTCCCTTACAGAAACTTGACACAAGTATAGTGTATACAACTCACCCTTACAGAAATCTGAAAAAAATATTGTGTATACAACCCATCCTTATAAAAAGTTGAAAATAGTGTAGTGTATACGACCCATCATTACAGAAACTTCAAACAAGTATAGTATATACAACCCACCTTTAGAGAATTTTGAAAAAGGGAAAACTTATACAACCCAATCTTACAGAAACTTGAAAACAATTTAATTTATACAAATCACTTACACAGAAACCAGAAACAAATGTATAGTATACAACTCACCCTTACAGAAACATGAAACTTACTTACAGCACCAACTCTTCCTCATTTAAACCTGAAACAAGTGTAATATACAAATCATCCTTACAGAAACTTGAAACAAATGTAATGTATACAATTCACCCTTATGGAAACTAGAAACTAATTTATAGCACACAACTCATCCTCGCTGACACCTGAAACAAGTATAGTGTATACAAACCACCCTTACAGAAACTTGAAACAAATGTAAAGTACTGTTACGACAGCGGAAGTCACGTGACGCTGGTAACACGTCGTGAGTTTCTAGAAAGATCAAGACTGTTCCTGGCAATACTAGTGTTTGTCAGACGCCCTCTATTTTAGTACATAAGTCCGGCAAATAAAGCGGAGAGAGAATAATTACAAATAGCAGATAGAGAGATATAGAGATAAATAATTGAGACAAGCGAGCTGTAGGCACCGTAAGTAAAGTGCGTTGTGAATTATAGCGTGTGTTTGAGGTTTAATTGTTGTCAGAAAGTGGGATAAAAAAGAAAGAAAAAGAAGAAGATGGAAACCAGAGGTGGCAAATCAAACTACAGCTTAGCAGATTTGATGGCAGCAATACAAGAACAGAAAAAAAACAAGAAGAATTAGAAAATAAACAAGAAAAGAAACAATAATAAGGAGAAAAGAAACAAGAACAACGAGAAAAAAAACAAGAAAAGAGATTACAGGAGTTGTTGGAGCAAAAAGAAAAGAAACAAGAAGAATGAGAAAAGAAACAAGCAGAGAGGCTACAGCAGTGGTTGGAGGAAAAGAAAATAAACAAGAAGAGAGAGTACAGCAGTTGTTGGAGGAGAAAGAAAATAAACAAGAAGAGAGACTACAACAGTGGCAAGAAAACCAGCACCAGTGGCAAGAAATGAAACAAGAAGAACAAGAAAAGAAGCAGGAAGAAAAACTCCAACATTTGAGAGAAAGCCAGCTCACACAAATGGAAAAGATCAGTAAATTTCAAAGTGAATTAAATATATTAAAGGATGATTTACTGTTTTTTACACAAGGAGGATATATTAGCCATCGGCCTAATCAGCCCCAGACAACAGAAAGCCCTTTCCAGACCTTGCAGCAAAACCCTAATGCAGACATCTTCAGTCCTGCCAGAAGTCACATTCCAGACACGAGTGTCAGCAATAGAGGTGATCTAATACGAAGGGAGCCACAGGAAGTCGATGGGAAGGCACCATGGGAAGCATATAGAGCACAATTTGAGCTCCTGGCAGAAATGAATGGATGAGCAGAGAAGCAGAAAACAGTGTACCTTGCAACGAGTCTGAAGGGACAACCACTGGAAATACTTGGACAGTTGCCAGCAGATGACAGGCACAACTATAGAGCACTGGTAGCTGCTGTAGAACTCAGGTATGGAACCCAAAATCAGTCCAAAGTCTACAGGGCTAGGTTTTAGGACGAGAGTCCG
>NW_013672795.1:3659-8456 GCF_000517525.1 Limulus polyphemus
ACCTGAAATAAAATGTAAAGTATACAAATCACCTTCACAGATACCTGAAACAAAATGTAAAGTATACAAATCACCTTCACAGATACCTGAAACAAAATGTATAGTATACAAATCACCTTCACAAATACCTGAAACAAAATGTATAGTATACAAATCACCTTCACAGATACCTGAAACAAAATGTATAGTATACAAATCACCTTCACAGATACCTGAAACAAAATGTAAAGTATACAAATCACCTTCACAGATACCTGAAACAAAATGTAAAGTATACAAATCACCTTCACAGATACCTGAAGCAAAATGTAAAGTATACAACCAACCCTTACAAAATCTAGAACCCAATCTCCAATATACAACTCACACTCACGTACAATACAAACAAATTTTCAGTAAACCACCCATCCTTAGCGGAATGAGAAACAATAGTTCGTTGTCTATATGAAACTTGATATATTTAATAACCCTGAATACAACACCATGTGTGTATAAATGAAGCATACATAATGATTATTCACAATAAAGTAAAATTGGTTGCTAGTTGTCTCTTTGTGGTCGGGGTTAGGGACATTTTCATTTTTTCTGGACAGCACTAACTGACAAACTTGCGACATAACTGCACAATTACAGGGCAAAGAGCTTGTGTGTAAACAAGAAATACTTGTCTACTATTTTAAGTTTGGTCTTGTAACAGTGGTATCGATTAATTCCAGAGTTTCTTGAATTCTTGGTTTAAAACTTAAGTTTATATTATTAGGAACGACAGTTAATTCCGTTTCATACGTTTCATCACAAGCCTCACGTTACCAATAACAACTTTATAACGTAGGTCTGATGTCATATTTCTGTTTATTCTTAACAGTTTAAGATTTATGTCCACGTTATTAGGTTACCATTTAATTTCCTTTCATCGATTTCATCACTTACTGACAAACCTCAAGTTACCAATAACAACTGTATGACGTAGGACTGATGTCATGTTTCTATAGTGTGCCAGTGAGTGGCGTGTGTTAACAATAAGTATAGAATTATGAGTCTAAGGCTGAGTTATTCTGAAAATGAAATATCTATCCGAGACTTGTTCCATATATGAAAAGTCATTTTACGAACTTTTGGTTTAAAATGCGGCAGGCAGTTGCGAGAAACAAATGATAATTTTCTACCTCACGTGACTACATAGATATTTAGGTTTCACGCTTCGCTGCATTAGGCTTAACTACTACGTAACTTTTACTGCTTCAGTGAAGATGAATGCCTTATCATGCGCCATCATAATTAAGTAATGATTTGTATTTCAAACGGAGCTTAAAGAACGATTATTGAATCAATTAAAAGTTTAATGAATTATCTGCTTTTTTTATTACTCTCGCCCACAGAGGTGGGAGGGGTGAGGGTATTGCAATCGGGGTCTTGTGTGTGTGTGTGTGTGTCTGTGTTTCTGCGCGTGTATCTGGAAAACTAATAGCCCGATGTATAGGAAACTTTTACACAAGATGAGAAGTCCTCCCCTAATTTAGTCCAGATCCAATTTCAGATTCTGGATCACTTTGAAGTAATTTTTTTTTTATAAAGGGGGGATAGGGAATTTTCACGGATTTCGGTTAATAACTCTGTAAAGTGTGATCGCATTTATACCAAATTTTATAGGTACATTAAGGTTGAGGCTCTTGATCACACCAAAAATTAAAAAAATGATCCGGATCGTTGACTATTCTGGATCTAAGAAGGATTTTCTGAGTCTTTGGAGGAGAAATTTGACGTTATCTGATATAAACGCATGCAAACTCGAAAAGGAGCTGCGGGGCGAAGGTATGCAATCTCTCTGATGGCTCTTGTTTTTGTCTGTGTTGTTTTCCAGGGACATGAGCTAGTAACTTTCACCTATTTTTATCTGTTTGAAAATCGTTCATTATGAACACTTGTGTCTTTAGAAGGTTTGTTTGTTTTGTTTTGGAATTTCGCGCAAAGCTACACGAGGGCTATCTGCGCTAGCCGTCCCTAATTTAGCAGTGTAAGACTAGAGGGAAGGCAGCTAGTCATCACCACCCACCGCCAACTCTTGGGCTACTCTTTTACCAACGAATAGTGGGATTGATCGTCACATTATAACGCCCCCACGGCTGAAAGGGCGAGCATGTTTGGTGGGATGCGGATTCGAACCCGCGACCCTCAGATTGTTAGTCGAGCGCCTTATCCACCTGGCCATGCCGGGCGTCTTTAGAAGGGCTTTTCTCTGTAGATGGGCTTTTCTTTGTAGATTCGAACTGCTCTTTGATTAGATATCTTGGTGTGCATCAACAAAGTTATGTATTTCCGACTCATCCAAGTAATACAGATGTTCTAATCACGCGAAATGTACTATGATGTTTTTTAATTAACTTATAAAAACAATAACAATAAAGAGTGTAAGCAAAACTAGTATAAACAATAAATAATATCACAGAGGAAGTGAAATGTGTATCCTGACTATCCGCACAACATAGACGTGGATACAAGCTGCGTGTACATATCTTTAAAGAATTAAGTAGTAATCTAGCATATTGTTACGTCTCCGTTTGTTAATTGATTTTTCCGTAACTTCGTTCCGACGAAACTTTAACGACACAAGTCTTTACTTAATAAAACTGGTTTATTCTTTCCGAATATAACTTTACCGATACACTCAACTTCAACAATCGCGCTAAACAAACGCTGTAACAACGAACGTCTACAATACTTCTGACTGCAGTTCAATTACTCACTATCTACACACACATTACATTCCATTACATTACTCTGTCACGTTGTCACCCTCTTTTATATACCCGACTACCCTACATCTAGTAAATACTAGAGCATTCGTGAAGAAACAAGATAGTTCTAGAAACTAGAGGGCGCCACACCAGTCACGTGACCTCGATGACGCAACAATATACATAAAAGTGTTGCGGTTTCTAACACATATATTGTAATTGATCGATTTTAAAAATTACTACAAGTGCGAGAGTTTTGTTATAATTTAATTCGACCTCTCACGTTATCTTCACTAGAAGCTTTTGCTTTTTCTTGAGAGAAAGAGCTAAGTGTGGCTTTAGTAGTTAACAAAAGTAACCCACCAGTGTTAAATAAAGTCTTTAAACGTTGAATTCGAAACACAAGTTAGACCAAAATGAAAGCTTACTAAATCTCTAAGAAAATCTCAGATATGCTGCAAGATATCTACCTAATAGAGAATAACCTAGATTTTAATACTAAAATACAATACATAAAGAAAGCTAAGCTGCTCACGGCACACACCCCGTGCATACGATCTAGAACAATACACGTTCGAGCATAGGGGCGGGAAGGTTCCAGGCGATTCGCCGACAGAAAATACAGCTGTTAATTTTGAGACATCACGAGTGAAGTCACAACTATTTCTTCTGCCAACAACAACAACAACAAAAAACAAACCAAAAAAAAAAACACACTTAATGACCAATTAGTGGAATCTATTACCATAAGGAGTAAGGCAAAGTTAAGTTATTTACTTGAGCACTTCCCTGAATACAAACTGAACTACGAGAAATGTTAAAAAATTTAACTATTAGCTTATGGGGTAGCAAACACATAGAACCATCTTGTAACAAATATTTCCTTCCATCTTTATTTCCCAGCTGACTTGGCCATCCCTAATTATAAAATAACAACATCAAATTTTAATTGTATGTTGCTCAAAAAATCGAAATAACTCACCCATCCTCAAGTGAAAACACTAACAAGAAAAAAAGCAAAAACAACATTACAAAAATGTTAAAATAATACACGTTCACAAAAATTACTTCTCACTATTACGATGGGGTTAGTCTAATATTCTACATAGTAGAATAAAATGAACCAATGAAACTATACACAAAATACTCAATAAGGTTTTAAGAAGTATTACCTTCCCCAGTACTTAGAATGGGATAACTAACAATAGTGCACAACAATACAAACAAAAGTACTCTAACAATAAAAAAATACCTTACGTAAAACACAAAACACTCTTTAACTTTGAAACCCTTGTTCCCCATTCGGAGGAGAAATCTGATACGAATAAAGAAGAAAAGAACCCTTTAATGCAGAGATACAAAATAAACCCTTTAGAGTTACATTTTAAAATAACCTTTAAAACAGAATACTCAAAATAACCCCCCACAAACAATGAAATAAAACCATTAAATAAGAAACAACTCCAAAACATTGTTAAAACTTTAGTCATCCTTAAGACATAAAATATAAAGTAAATATAATAGAATAAACCAAGACATACAAACAACGCCTTAACAGATTAAATACATTGTTAAAACTTTAGTCATCCTTAAGATATAAAATATAAAGTAACCCTCTTACTTATTCTTATATATATATATATAAATATATAATAGAATAAACCAAGACATACTAACAACGCCTTAACAGATTAAATACATTGTACAAACTTTAAATCCAGTAACATGCCTCAACCTTTATTACATATAAAAACTACAACCCTAAACATGAATTAAAACACACACGTACAAAATAGAACAACACACATTTATAATGACAATATACATATGTGTATATTATTTACAATAATAAATTAACTAAACAACAAAATACATTACGTTTACACAACTTATATAGATCTGTTTACCTATAGAAGCTTGAAACATACTATTGGTGTGAACGTGTTTTGTAGTCACTATGGGAAAAAAACCCATATACTGGATAGGTGGCCACTCACTAGTCAGTTCTTCACATTATATAGCTACACAATAGCAGATATCATAAATAAACTTAGTATTCCGA
>NW_013672795.1:9263-24267 GCF_000517525.1 Limulus polyphemus
TGAATAATATATATGTATACATATGTACGATATACACAAGCCAGGTGTAAATATATTTAAATAGGCATGCACAGTTTAGTTCAATTGAATGTGTTATTTATAACAATAGTAGTTTTTTTTTCTTTTAAAAACATAACTATTTATAATGCTCCCTAAATAATAAAAAAATAAATTACAGTGAAAGCAATGAAGATTTTGTAGGTTTTGAACCAAACTTGAACCAAACAGTAAACCTTATTTTCTTATTTTGATGTTTTGAGCTCTTTTGTGTTTAGAACAATATATACTAATCTTTAAAGTATCAAATTGAATTTTTGTTCAATAAAAATCTTTCAAATGCGACTGTAGTTTTTTTTCCCCAAAACTTCGTCTTCAAAATAAGGGTGCGTTTTATACACCGGTGCGTATGATATTCCGAAAAATACGGTAGGTTCAGCTTATCTCTCTTTGATTGACTTGTTGTTCAGGGTTACTGATGAGGAGTGGAATTCTCCGAAACTAGTACAACCCAATAACACACATTGATCAAAGTGTAAATTGAATTGGAATTCCCTTGGACTTAGAATTCGAAATTAAACAATATTCGGAATATTAAGTCTATTTACTATAGAAGCTTGTTTCCTCCAATCCAACTGTGGACTTGTGGTACCTTATGGTGGTATAGTGCAAATCTGTGGCTCGAGCAAGAGCCTTCTGAGTTATTGCCAGATCTTCTTCCTTGAGCTGTGCTGCTGGCTCTTTGTTCTTCAACCAATTATCTTTCTCGGGGTTGTATAAAGTCCTGGTCTCTATCCACTTGTCTGCCTACTTTTAGCAATGACATTTTAAAACTGCTATCTGCTTTAGAGTGAGTTACTCTCTTACCTCAGTAGAGGACCTAGTGGGGAGCTCCAACTTCACTGATCTCATCTGTGGAACCCGATGATGCTCTCTAGCTGATGGCGGTGGTCACCATCTCAGCTGTAACCTCCACAGCCTATGTGACAGTGGTTGTAGTGGAAGCCAAAGTTACTGCTTCTCGTGAAGTGATTTATGAAGCCATGGAGTGAAGTTTCCTGCTTGATAGACGTCTTCATTGAACTCAGTTCTGTTAAGGTCCTGTTGGGATGAAAGATGTTGTGGTTGAGCTGGAGATGAACACACACATTATATGATGCTTATTTCTTTCTGACAAAACACCTTCTGATGAGGTACTTGAAGCTCTCCTCCTAGTTCTTGAACTTCATTTTAGGCTTAGATGTCATTATGGCCTTTATATCCAGAGGTGCTGGATCTGTCATTGAACTAGTAGCTGGTTGTCGAGGATTCGCCGGAACCGTCACTGCTTGACTTCATGTATGGATGACGACTGATGAAGCAGTTCGAGGCAATTTTCGGTACTTCAATATGTGATGTTCAGCCCTTTGCTAGACCCTATATATCAGACTCATCATCTATAGGCTCTGACAACATAAACATATTGTCAATCCTTGTGGTAGCTGGCAGTGCTAGAACATTCGAAACATCAATAGAGTAAATCAAGATATTCTCACTATTAGATCTTTCCATTTGATCATGCATGAATTCGGGTCTGGATGATAATGAAGATTGTCTTCTAGAATAACTAGTCGAAGACAAAGATAGCCAGAAGGGTTAAGAATTTTATCATAAGCAGTGAAAGTCATGGACGACAATGCCGAGTCGATAGAACTCCAACTGATGAGAAAACATTGCTCAAGAGTGTTGGTTAAGGTTTTAAGAGCCCAGTTACAAAAAAAATACTCTGCTCTAAACCTTTTTTTTAGGAACAGTATGAAAAAATGACAAAAACAAACCTTGGTGGTCAATTACGTGTCTACATGCTTGTGTGTGCTCACACTTAACACTATGAAATAAATTATGGTAGTGAGAGAGAGAGGAGGGGGAGGGGGATGCTATATAATTTCGAATGCTGTGCAAGCATTAACTTAATTTTTCGACCACGGAAATGCATCTCGCCTCCATTTTGAATCTCTTCAGATACACGATTAGTACAGAGAAGAGCAAATACAAAGCCACACCATCAAAATGTTATATTTCACCTCACCAAGGCCTGGTGGTTAAATCATTCGATTTTCAATCTGCGAGTCGCGGGTTTGAATTGTGTCACCGAACATGCTCGCCCTTTCAACCGTTAGGGGGAGTTATAATGTGACAGTCAATCCTACTATCCATTGGTAAAGAGCAGCCCAAGATTCGGCGGTGAGTGGTGTTGACTAGCTAGCTGCCTTCCCTCTAAGAGAACGCTAGTGTAGATAGCCCTCAAGTTGCTTTGTGTCAATTTCAACAAACAAGCAAACTAATCTCAACGTTACATGCATAGTCTACATTTTTGTGCATTATAACTGCACCTTGTACTAGTATAATATTAAGAAAATACCCAGAAGACTGTTTACTTTCGAAGAAACTTCAATCTGTATGATAATAATGTTTAAAACATAATCAAATAAAACACTGGGTGCTCAATTCAGGTTACTTCGGTAAACTATAGTTGGTAAAGTGACACCATCTGCGAGAGGTGAAACGCAACAGTGTCTTAAATACCTCATGTAATACATAACCACTGTCAGAATTTAGTCAAACTTACTCTTCTGTTAAAACGTGAAGCCAGAATGAATATTCATCCTGTCACTCATTATCTTATGTATCAATATACACTCAAACCAATCATGACTAAATGCAATTGTCCACAGTGAAATTTCGACCAATGGGTGTGACCCAGCTACTTAGTAAGGTATTTGATAATAACCCGAACATATATGATTGTCTTGCTATGTCTGGGTAATACTCAGGACTATTCTCTGAAGAGGAGAATCTACAATTATTTTTGGAGTTTACACTATGGAGGCTCTTTTTTTTCACATGGTACAGTAATGGCACCAGTGCTGAGTATCATAATCCAAACATGGTCACTAAAAACTATTGTTTACTGGCGTCCAGTCCTGTCCTTCAATATAAAATGTCTGGAGAATCTACTGCCTCAAGGCCCTGGTGACCATTAGCTGCAACATGCTCTGATAAGTAGGTCTAGATGCCCGATAAAAATGGTATTACACGCTTTCATACTCCTGCAACTGCTCCCAAAAACTGTGTGTGGTCTTACTATGTTTCTCAACCTATACTGGTCTCCTTGATGCATGGAAAGGAATCACTACACTCTTCCTGGAGATCTTGAGGTGTGAGTTTTTGAATCCAGTCATCAATGAGATCCTCTATAGTAAGACTCTGCGTCGAGATAGATGAACTAAATTTCACTTCAACATCTTGTCCTGGATCAGGACATTCGATGAACAGACAGGGTCTCACCAAACAGTGAGATAATCCATCTGCATTTCTGATTTGAATTTCTTGATGAGCTGTATGACTATGACATGTGATATGGCATGGACTCCATTAAGCTTCGAACTTCATGGGTTGGGGCCAATCTCAAACCACTGTGATCTTTACAGGATTAACTGAGATGCTTTCTCTTTCCACAATGTGACCAAGAAATTATATTGAACCTATTCGGGTATTCACCTGTTTACTGAAACAGAAAGGCATGGATGCACATCAACACAGGACCTGTTCATACCATCCTTCTTCCTGACAATCTCCATTAGAGACAACCATGTACTAAGAAAAGGCTTTATGATTCTGTTCTTTAAAATATACTGCATCTCTGGACTGGCTATATCTATAGTGTTCCAGAGAAGCCTGCATATCAGTTCTTTAATTGTATTAACAATTCATATTTCTACGTGGTAGTGAGTAATAGTAGCCCAATCAGCTATCTAGTCTCATAAATACATTGGTGTACTCAACCAGTAGATCACTAAGACTTTTCCAATGAGCTGAGTATAGATAGCTGCTGCAACCATCAGTTAAAAACCTCAAATGTGCTGGTAACTGAGTATTCACTATTGGTCAAAGTACAACAGAAGCAACTACCACTATCGATAGTACTGGCTACCTCCACTTTTCTTGCCACTCTGATGGTCATTCCAGTGAGGAGCTCAACTGCTGATCATCAAAGATTGCAAAGCAACACTGAGATTTTGTCTCTAATGGACAGATTACTGTCTGTGTTATTGATGTTTATTTTCTGGAGAGAAAACAGTACATCTTAGGTGTTGGCTCAACATCCAAATTACATAGCCCCAATGGGCTAAACCTCGTTAATAGTTAACCACTTCCCAACTTGTGTACATGGAAGTTCTATGGTTCCCTCCATAAAGCACACACGTGCAGTCCCTTTTCCTGGGTTGGTTGTAGTTGGCACTGAATGTTTTCCCATCCAAACTCAGCACCCCTGTTGTATAAGTAAAGCTGGCAAAGAGTTTCTGCAGTATGTTCACCTAAAAATGCCAATGCCAGAACCAGTGTCTGTAAGAATTACCTTTGTCCTGTAGTTTATGCAAATTGAGCACTGTTGACTTTTTGGAACCTCAGTAACAGCAGTCATAGACTACTTCTAATCATCCTGCTCCAGCCATGCACGTAGTCTGGGTGGAGGGTTCCACCTTTCTTGCTGCCCAGCATGATATGGGCAATTCACATGGAAATGCCCTTGCAGGCCTGCAGTCATAGCAAATGCCATGTTCTTCCATTCCAGAGCAAAGGAGCCAGCCGCATACCTTGTTCTTGAGCAATCATTTGCCTGAAATACCAGATCCTCTTTGACCATCTCCTTGAACATCACGAGGGAGATCTGCTTCACCTCCACCACAGTCCATGTGTTCTTGGTGTAGCTATTATCGTAGTCCATGTGTCCTTGGCGTAACTCTTATCATAGTCCATGTGATCTTGGTGTAGCTCCTATTCTTACACGCTCATAGTCTGCCATGGACTGTACAGTTCTGTATGATGCGGTCTTCAGGGAATAGGCAGAGTCAAGGAGCCCCATATACTGCCCAGCATCAGCTCCTAACCCTACGAACATAGAATGATGAGCCACAGGGCATAGCTATTTCACGGGTCCTACAGCACTTCGAGTGACTCTTTGACTTTTCGTTGAACCAACAATTGACATCTAATCACAGAGAGGGTCTCTGCTACCCCGTAAGTCACATTATTCTCCTGTGAGTGCTTGCTTTATCAGCTGTCAGCGATAGAGCTCTTGTTGGTACACTGATCACCATCATTATTCATGAGTACCCGCCGTGCATCTGCAAACAATACAGTTCCTATTGGTGACGGTCATTCAACAACAGTTCAGTAGAGCTTCTCCCTTCAGATATAAGCTCTCCATTCTGTGCCCAACTATCAACCCTGATCTCCTTTGTGTGTGTCCATCATCTGACCTGCTGGCAAAACAGCTTCTGTCAGTGGCTATTATCCTCCAATAGCAATTCTGATTCTTGGTTTAGATGCGAGTGACCTCCATTTGTGGAGAAGATTCCCACCTAGCGACTGATCATCACTGTTATCTTTACTTGTGGGCGCAAATCAACTCCAGTTGATGGTTATCACCCACCAGCAGCTCTTTGCATCTGGTTCTCAGTTCAGCAGTAGGTCACCTCTTTTAGTGGAAAGGGTCACCACCGTTCCACCAATTTCCAGTGCCTTCCTCGCTGAGCGCCTGTGATATAGTTCATGTTGTTGGAATTCATCCACCAATGGCAGTTTTCCTCTCTCTAGACTCTTCTTCACTGCGAGTAGCAGCGACCTGTAAAGTTAAGCAAAATCATTAAGAATTAAATATATAACATTCAATGTCCCCCGATAGGACAGCGGTAAGTTTATTGGACAGTGATAAGTTTAGGGGACATTGGTAAGTTTATAGACTTACAACACTAAAATCAGGGTTTCTGCAACTTCAGTTTTAAACTCTTATCTGCGATTTCATGTATCTTAATCACGAAACTTTGAAATTGAGAAAACTTTACGAAGAACCGTCTATAACCATGTGTAAAAACAAAAATACGTCTACTTCCACACATACACATTCAGTAAGTTTTCACTAAAACGACCCGTTCTAGCAATGAGAGGAAATATCAAAACAATTATCTTAATTACAGTAGATTACGTTTAATGTTTCTGAAGAATCTCTTTGCGATATGTGTAAAATAACAGTCCCATCTGCTGTTAAAGTCAGACAATATGAAATCAAGAACCTATCTTTGCTCCTTCAGTGTTTTTACTTACTGTGGCAAGTATTTAGTTATTAAAATTGTCATTATAATTGTACTAGAAAACGAAAGGACAGAACCCGCGCATGGTTTCTGAGATACACCACGGAGCATGCATAGATCTGTAGCAAACTAGCCAATTGTACTCGTAACTAGCTTGGGTGTTACTGTTTCTTTGTAAAAAATGTGTATTTTTTATTACTAGCAAACAGACTGCACTAATCAAATATAGCTTCAGGAAAATATTCTTACACCCTACTCCTCAAATAAAACTTCGAAAAATTCACTTACACCTTACTCCTCAAATAAAACTTCAAGAAAATACACTTTCACTCTACTCCTCAAATACAGCTTCAAGAAAATACACTTACACTCTACTCCTCAAATAAAACTTCAAGAAAATATAATTACACCCTACTCCTCAAATACAGCTTCAAGAAAATACACTTACACTCTACTCCTCAAATAAAACTTCAAGAAAATATAATTACACCCTACTCCTCAAATACAGCTTCAAGAAAATACACTTACACTCTACTCCTCAAATACAGCTTCAAGAAAATACACTTACACTCTACTCCTCAAATACAGCTTCAAGAAAATACACTTACACTCTACTCCTCAAATAAAACTTCAAGAAAATACACTTACACTCTACTCCTCAAATACAGCTTCAAGAAAATACACTTACACTCTATTCCTCAAATAAAACTTCAAGAAAATATAATTACACCCTACTCCTCAAATACAGCTTCAAGAAAATATAATTACACCCTACTCCTCAAATACAGCTTCAAGAAAATACACTTACACTCTACTCCTCAAATAAAACTTCAAGAAAATATACTCATACCACATTCTTCGCATTTATTCGATTTTGATTTTCAAATGAGGATTTTCAACAATTAAATTATCGATTTTTTTTATAACCAGAAATGTTTTCACCAAGAGAGGTTTGTTTGTTGTTAAACGCAAAGATATACAATGGGCTATATGTGTTGTGGCCACTATAGGTATCAATATGGGAAACAAAATATGTGACTCTATTTAACCCTAAAAGAAACTTAACCTGCTTTGTTAAAATCATGCAAATATTTGTGCACAATCACAATTATGTCGGTATGTTTTGACCAGTTTTAAATGTATATATTAATAACACGTTTTCTTTCCCGACATTACAGTATAACTCAAAATGAAATGCTTTTAAACATCGCCTGAAATTAGAAACGGGTCACCTGGTGTCACGTAATTAACTTTCAGTCACGTGGAATTTAGAAATATATATGTATAATACATACACGTATATATTGATACCACAGCGAAAGTAGCTTTGAATCTGCTGTGTTCCAGGAATGCTGCAAGTTGTTTGACGTACGAAAGACCAGGACAACGCCACTTCACCCACAGTCTGATGGGATGGTAGAAAAGTACAATTGGACACTGGGACAGGAATTGGCAAAGTTTTGTAATAGTCGCCAAGATGACTGGGATGTCTTACTCCCTCCACTGTTGATGACCTATAGAACAGCAAAGCATGAAACCACTGGATACACTCCAGCAAAGCTAATCTTTGGTTGGGAACTTCAGTTACCAGTGGACCTGATAACAGGACGACCACCTTACAAAGAGTTCGAGAAAGTGTTATCTGAAAGGATGGAAGATATTCATCATCAAGTGCATTCAAACTTGAAAACGTCTGCTGATTCCATGAAGCTATGTTATGATAAGAGATCTACTGAAGTCAGCTTTGTACCAGGAGACAAGGTATGGTTGTATAATCCCAGGAAGACCAAAGGGAAGTCTCCTAAGTTGTCTTCTCCATGGGGAGGCCCATATGACATGGTGGATCGTCTCCCAGACGTGACTTTCCGAATAAAATGTGGTCGGCGAGGTAAGCCGAAGGTGGCACATGCCAACAGGCTTTGGCGTTATCATGGTCCAGGACATTTCAGTTGGAACGAAGTGAACAATGGAACAAATGACGCTGCTGAAGACGTGTCACCTGAAAAAGCCACTGTCGATGAAACTACCCGGTTTTGAGAAGGAAAACAGTGAAGCCGTTAATGAAGTTACTACCACTGATGTGACTGTTACCGATAATAGGACATTTCCTGATGGAGTAGATGAACCCCCACGTGAAGCAGAAACCAATGAGACAGAGACCAGTATGGAAGAAGATACGTCCTGTAAAATTAAGAGACTTTGTTGTATTTTAATTTTGTGTTTGTAAATTCTGTACATATACTCAAGTTATTGTTAATCATCTATTGGTTTAATGTAAGTGGCTATTGTTCGGGACGAACAATACTAAGGAAGGGGCAGTGTTACGACAGCTGAAGTCACGCGACTGTGGGAGCATGCGCGCTGGAGTTTCTCCAAGGATCATGGATTTTCCTGACAAATCTAGTTTGTTCGAGGCACCCTCTTTGTTAGTATATAAGCCTGGCGAGAAAAACCAGCGCGATTGAAGTGATATATATATAGATATGCAGATAGATCGAAGAGATAGATAATTGAGTCAGGCGAACAGTAGGCACCGTATGTAAAGTGTGTGATTTATAGCGTGTGTTATAAAAGTTGTTAAGTGTATTATAAAGTTTGTACCGAGAAAGAATAAACTAGTTTTAATCAAGAAAGGACTTGCATCGCTGAAGTTTCTCGGAACGAATTTCCACGGGAAATTAATAAACAAGGAGATACGCAACAATATGTGAAGATCAGAATAGTAAACAGTTCACTTGTTGTTAAACACAAAGATACACAACGGGCTATCTGTGCTCTGCCCTCCACGGGTATCGAAATCTTATCGCTGTTGACTTCAGAAGAATAATTTATTCTGAAAGTCCATGGTTCGTGTCCCATTGTCACCAAAACAAAAAATTCGTACTCCACACTTTAGGTGTGTTATAAGAGTGACGGTCAAACCTCACTCTTCGGTCTGATAAGAGTAGCTGAAGAGTTGGCGGTGGGTGCTGTTAAGTTAGTGCCTTCACTCTAGCCCGTCAATTTAAAAATAGGGACGGCTAGCGCAGATAACACTTGTGTTGCTTTGCATGAACATCCAGAAACAAAGTTAGTAGATATTTACAGTTCTTATGTGTTGAAGAAAGTTAGCAGATGTTTACAGTTCTTATTTCTTGAACAAAGTTAGCAGATGTTTACAGTTCTTATTTGTTGAACAAAGTTAGCAGATGTTTACAGTTCTTATTTGTTGAACAAAGTTAGCAGATGTTTACAGTTCTTATTTCTTGAACAAAGTTAGCAAATAGTTACAGTTCTTATTTCTTGAACAAAGTTAGCAGATGTTTACAGTTCTTATTTCTTGAACTTAGTCAGCTTTGTTTCAAGTTATTTTACTGCAACCATCTCGACATTATTTGAAATATTTTCTCGTAACTCGGCTGATGTGGGCAACAGCAGTTTACAACACTTGAGTCTGTTCATAATAGCTAAACATTTAAGATATGAGTTAGGTTGTATCTCTAGCGTTTATATCTAAATTGTTTAACATTGGGTTATCTATGATCTGCCAACCACGGGTATTGAAACTCGGTTTCTAGCGTTGTAAGCCTACAAACTTACCGCTGTGCCACTGAGGGCTAAACTGTAGAGATAACCTTGAAAATATATATAACTACAGTCAGGGCTTGGAATTTTCAGCCTAAATGGCATATTATGCTAAAAAGCAAGGCAAAGAGATTCCACGTTGTTAATTTAAGACTGCTGACCAAAGGAAGAACAACTAGTGAACTGCATCCGTAGCATATATTAACACTAAAAATGAACGTCATTTTTATAAAATACCCGAAGCTGAAAGTGCAAATAATGTTTAATAGCATGTAGCTTGAATCTTCCAATTCACATAGGCTAGCCACTAGCAACATTGGCCCCGAAACAAATATTGAATGAATAACTGTCAGAAAAAATAGCGTTATATGAAAAAATGAAGATAATAGATAAGATGCTACTTATATTGAGCTAGACAAGGTCCATGTATGGATCGGAAAATATAAGGGCCCCGCTCTCAGAGACGAGTTTGTTTGAAAGAGAAAAAAAGCTATACAGGAAATATCAGATGTTTTGTGCTGTCCCACAAAGTAAATACCCTCTCTAAATGCAGTCTGTTTTATACTGTTCTTTATGACATTGTGTAGTCCCAAAAAGTAAATACCCTCTCTAAATACAGCCTATTTTATGCTGCTCTTTATGACATTGTGTAGTCCCACAAAGTAAATACCCTCTCTATATACAGCCTGTTTTATACCGCTCTTTATAACATTGTGTAGTCCCACAAAGTAAATATTACGACCTTAATCCCATTATGGTATGGGGGTCAGCCTCTCGGGTCTTCCTTCTCCCCACGTGACAGTCCTGTGCATTATTTCTACTTGCACCGACTTTCTTTATATCTTTGTCCACCACATCTATCCACCGTATTCTTTGTCTTACTTTATTTTACTATTAAGCCTGTTTATAACCATTTCCCCAGTTGAAGCTGTAAAACGTATCGTCGGCCGTTCAGTTGTTACTAAGCCTGTTTAGAACCCGTTCTCCAGATGAAGCGGTAAAGCATATCGTTGTATTGTTCAGTTGTTATTAAGCCTGTTTATAACCAGTTTCTTAAATTAAGCTGTAAAAGGTATTGTGCGGTTGTACAGTTGTTATTAAGCCTATTGATAACCCGTTCCCCAGGTGATGTTTTAAAGGGTATTGTTGAGTATTTAAACTAACTATTCCTCAATTATAGGATCGCTTTCATTTTGTTATTCACAATAAAACGTGTTCTACCCAGGTGAGTTAAGGCAATATGCTCTATACCTGGACTAGTTTTATGGACTTCTTCAGCTTTAGTATGGCTCCATACGTATACTTCATGTGGACCAAAATATTACTTATGCTTTTGCACCTTCTTATCAAAGCAAGTGAATAGTTCAATGTATACTTTTTGACTCTCTCATTGTATTGGCCTAAAACCCCTCTACATATTTCGGTTTATCAACTAGAATTTATCTTAAGAGATGTAATGGGTCAGTCATGGTTGTGCTTTCTGCAGGCTTAAAGATACATACACCTTATTAAAATCGTTTTAATATTTTCCACCATTGTAAGAGATAGCATGTCATACAGTTAATTTATATTTTACATTGAATTGGGTGTTTACAGGTTGAACACACTTTATGTGCATGTGGGCCAAAGGCCAGTTCAGATACTCCTAGGGTGCTAGTGTAGCCGTCCGTAATTCTTAACTACAGATCAGAGGGAAAGAAGCCAGCAAACAACCGCCCCAATAGCTATATCTGGCTATTTGTATCTTGTAACAGGACTGACTATCGCTTTCATTGCACCATGCAACAGCTGAAAGTGTGGGGTGTATTCAGCAGTTTACGTCTTGAACAGCAGCCCGACACACCAACCACTAGGCTTCGCCTCGGCCTACTTCTACTAACAATGGCTACTGATATATTTGACAATGTCACAGTTGACTAGTGAAAACGAGTGGAACATGGTTCTTTTTTGATAATGTTACATGAGTGGAACATGGTTCTTTTTTGATAATGTTACATGAGTGGAACACGGTTCTTTTGGTAATGTTACATGAGTGGAACACGGTTCTTTTGATAATGTTACACGAGTGGAACACGGTTCTTTTGATAATGTTAGACGAGTGGAACACGGTTCTTTTGATAATATTACACGAGTGGAACACAGTTCTTTTGATAATGTTACACGAGTGGAACACAGTTCTTTTGATAATGTTACACGAGTGGAACACGGTTCTTTTGATAATGTTACACGAGTGGAACACTGTTACTTTTGATAATGTTACACGAGTGGAACACGGTTCTTTTGATAATGTTACATGAGTGGAACACTGTTCTTTTGATAATGTTACATGAGTGGAACACGCTTCTTTTGATCATGTTAAACGAGTGGAACACTATAAATACGAGTAAAGTAAACAGTGCTTTAGTTCAGTGACAATTAGACAGTGAGAGTTACTGCATATGTAATTAGTTTAGAGTTAGGAAGTTAGGGTTAGTGCGTCTACTAATAAAATCCTGCAAGTTCGTATGTAACTTAGGCTCAGGTTAGTTTTTGGAAGTTCTGCTAAATGTGATGTGAATAGTCGTATTTGAAGTTAGTGCTACAACTAAGCGTAGCCTGTCAACATCAGAAACGTTATTTACTTATTGGAGAAAATATTAATTAATTATCGTTACATGGACTGACTTTCGTATTATATTCACCAACTAATCCAAAAGAACGCATCCAACTGTAGAACGTGTTACAAGAATGTGTTCTAGTACTATTGATAAAATTTACAAATTAAGCAAAAAATACATTGTGCAAAGTTTGTCATTCAAAAATAAAACGTTTATTACATCTATTATCCATCTTAGTATAGTGGGCACAAAATTACATGAATTGATACCAATTCATAGGGAAATAACTTTAAAAGAGTAATTTAATTACTGATTTATCGCTTTTCTGTTCTACTTTATTTATTTATTTATTTGAAATTAAGCACAAAGCTACACAATGGGCTATCTGTGCTCTGCTCACCACGGGTATCGAAACCCGGATTCTAGCGTTGTAAGTCCGCAGACATACCGCTGTGCCACTGGGGGGCGTTCTGTTCTACATCTATACAGTGCTACAAGCCCTTACCATGAAGTTGGGTCTCCAATTAAAATCAAATTAAATACTATTTAAAAACAAATACAAATTATGACTTTTTTTATTAGTCACCAGCCCAACACGAATTTACCCAGTGAGCCTGGGACCCAATCCAACCCTGGGTCATTCTGTACATATTATGATTGTTTTTTGTTTTATATAAATATATATATCCTAGAACAATTGGTTAAAAAACTTACTTATTGTTTGTAGTTAAGCAATGGGCTATCTGTGCTCTGTCCACCACGGGTATCGAAACTTGGTTTCTAGCGTTGTAAACCCGCAGACATACCGCTGTGCCACTAGAGGGCATATTTACTTATGATCTTATTCTAAGGATCTTGAAGTTTTGAAATTAAACGTTATCTTCAAAAATTACAGTTTAATCCGTGAAAACTGTGCCTAATACTAATCGTTTCAGAATATAGATAAAGTGACTAAGGGCCGGTCCATCAAAACACAGTTGTGATTTTTTTAAAACAGCAGTTGAATCAGATTTAATCGAATGCCACCTCTGATTTTAAATCCTAAATGGAAAAATCAGAAGGAATCTTCAGTTTACGTGATTTCTATCATATATATCAACACTTTTATCTTATTATAATCTGTGCTAGTTTCTAGTCAATTGAAAACCCTGTGGAAAGTGTGAACAGATCCTCTCATGCTCTGTTTTTATTACTTTTTAATACTTTAATATGTACAGAGTAAAGTAGCATTAAAAGTAGGCCTGTACACTGATTAACAGTAGTAGTGCAGCAACGACATCAGCAGTGTCACTTACCATCACCAAATAAATAAGAAATTTAAGCCTTTAAAATCTGTTTCTTATCTGTCTATCTCTGTGCACTCTCCACTCGATGGCTTTTCAAGGTCATCTTCATGGAACTCAAAGTCAGAACTAATTAAAGAACATGTTTACAATCTAGAACGAGCACGTGGTCTTTCTGATCTTATCTTTATCACAAGTGGGCTATAGTATGATAAACATTTGTCTGGCACCGAACATGTGGTGGAAATTTCATCACGTGATCGTCTGTACACTTGTATTAAATTTCTCTTGATCATAGCTTAGATGGAGGTAATGTAGATCGTTACGTTTTATATTATTAAAACGTTCAAGCTATTGAAACGTATTCTCCAATTAGAGAAGCCTTTTAAGTAGTTACTGACGAGGTTTATTTGACATCATATTTGATGTTATTGTCTCGTAGAATTAAGAAGAAAAAAAAGAATAATGGAATACTTTTCTTGTTCTCCCAGTTTATTAAATAAAATATGAATTAATAATTGAATGAGATTTCTTCCAATTCAATTACTTTTATTCGGCAAATATTCGCGTTTTCTTTGTTTGCTTGGTTTTGTCCATCTTTAATATAGCCTTATGTTGTTTTTTTCAGTGTCACAAAGCAGTTTGAAGTTTTAGTGGTTGTCATGGTAAAGCAACAAAAGAACCACATCTTATTCCAAAATTCAAGTTCTCAGTCTTACCTTTATTTACTTTTAAACAACTACGAGAATAGCATGTTGATGAGTCACCACGTGACAACGATCCAACTTATATAGTGGGAGTTTCGAGGAAAAAAAAACCCTCGTGTTTGTGTACTCCTGACATTGTATTTGAGACTACTCATTAAAAGAAGTACTCACATAAGGGACCATTTAAAGTTATCACAGTATTTTCTATTAATTTTCCGGAGAAAACATCGGGCTAATTATTGATATTGCTTTTCACTTTGGTACTGTCAATCCAGTACGTCTGTTTTCACGTTAACCTGTGTTACGTACTGTCAGTCCTGTTTTTCTGTTTCCACGCTAGCCTGTGTTACGTACTGTCAATCCAGTACGTCTGTTTCCACGCTAGCCTGTGTTACGTACTATCAGTCCTGTTTTTCTGTTTCCACGTTAGCCTGCGATACTTACTGTATGTCCTGTTTTGTATTTCCACGTTAGCCTGCGTTACTTACAGTAAGTCCTGTTTTCTGTTTCCACATTAGCCTGCGTTACTTACTGTAAGTCCTGTTTTTCTGTGTTCAACGTTAGCCTGCGTTACTTACTGTAAGTCCTGTTTTTCTGTGTTACACGTTAGCCTGCGTTACTTACTGTAAGTCCTGTTTTTCTGTTTCCACGTTAGCCTGCGTTACTTACTGTAAGTTCTGTTTTTCTGTTTCCACGTTAGCCTGCGTTACTTACTGTAAGTT
>NW_013672795.1:25134-29822 GCF_000517525.1 Limulus polyphemus
CTGTTTTTCTGTGTTCAACGTTAGCCTGCGTTACTTACTGTAAGTCCTGTTTTTCTGTGTTACACGTTAGCCTGCGTTACTTACTGTAAGTCCTGTTTTTCTGTGTTCCACGTTAGTCTATCTTATGTATAAAGTTTAGATTTCTTTTCAGCTTGAGTTATTTACATATTTATTTCACTTTGTCTCTATCCAATTGACCTCATGTTTCAGAAGGATTGTTTTTATTTAAATCCCTTTGCAGAAGTCTAAGCAGAACTCAACTTTGCTCCCAGATTAATTAATGTGTTTGATATTTATAAGTATTGCCGCTTCTGATAGCCAGTATAACGCAACGTGTACAGGTTGCTTAGAGATGTCACTAAATATCGCGTGAGCTAAATTATGTGAAAATAAAGCGCCACCTAGATTCCTAACTGATGACAGAATGATGGCAAGTCTTGTTCGGTTTGAATGTCCATATTTTTCCTTTGCAAACTTTCAGTATTATCTTCTAGATGTTTAATATGTTGAAAACTACCAGTATCGGAAAGAATTTCAGAAAACTTAATCCTTCGTTAATCAAAACGTTTGGATTTTTATCAAAGATTATGGCAGACTTGTGGTGTAAGTACAAGTCAACACTCCTCTCTACATTTTAGTTTGTTTGTAGTTAAGCATAAAGCTACATAATGAGCTATCTGTGCTATGCTCATCATGTGTATCGAATCCGGATTTGAGCTTATAATCCTTCAGACTTATCGCTGTGCCACTGGGGGCGCTACATTTTAGAAGAAAATGAAAGTGGACGAGTTTAATGTTCCTTACTTGTTTGTTTTGAATTTCGCGCAAAGCTACACGAGGGCTATCTGCGCTAGCCGTCCCTAATTTAGCAGTGTAAGACTAGAGGGAAGGCAGCTAGTCATCAACACCCACCGCCAACTCTTGGGCTACTCTTTTACCAACGAATAGTGGGATTGACCGTCACATTATAACGCCCCCACGGCTGAAAGGGCGAGCGTGTTTGGTGTGACGGGGATTCGAACCCGCGACCCACAGATTGCGAGTCGAGCTCCCTAATCACCTGGCCATGCCTTACTTGTTTCACTTGAGTTGTAATTATTGAGGTAACACTAATATAAATTAATTATATATTTATTACTGAGTGACAAACACGGTTCTTTTCTCAGAGTATATTTCCATCCACCTCATTGACTTCAGGTGACTCTTTCGTCCCAGTCTCATCATTGTTATTTGAAAATAATCACAATTCATTTGTGAGTGAGAAAAATATGAGACATGGAAAACGGTCATTGTGTTAAACTATTCTTGATAAGAGGAATTCGTACAATATATTTAAAGCATATTTACTTTTTCTTTTAGAAAAATAGTATATGATGTTAAATAACTCACCTGCCCTCTTTAACGTTACTCCCTACTTAGAAAAAAAATTGAAATTCTTTTGAATTCTGACTTTAGTTTTCTATTTATAAAAATGGAAAGGTCTCTACATTAGCGATACGGCAAATATCTTCTGTTTTGGGTGAAGGATGAGCCCCTCCTGGTGGTCTTCTCTTTTCAACAGGAGGAATCTTGTTTTCTTTGTATTGTTCTGTCTTAGAATGGAAAAATTAATTTCTATTTGTGGTAGTTTTGTGTTCCATGACAGAGAACAACCTCTACTGGTTTTGCAGCAGTAAGGTCTCCTGATCAGAGTGAAGGATAAGTCTCTACATTGAGATTTTCTGTTTCACAATAGAGAACAACTCTATTGGTTATGCAGTAAGGTTCCCTGATTAGAGTGAAGGATAAGTCTCTACATTGTGATCTTCTGTTTCACGATAGATAACAACCTCTATTGGTTTTGGAGTAATGTTCTCTGATTAGGGTGAAGGATAAGTCTCTACATTGAGATTTTCTGTTTCACAATAGAGAACAACTCTATTGGTTATGCAGTAAGGTTCCCTGATTAGAGTGAAGGATAAGTCTCTACATTGTGATCTTCTGTTTCACGATAGAGAACAACCTCTATTGGTTTTGCAGTAAGGTTCCCTGATTAGAGTGAAGGATAAGTCTCTACATTGTGATCTTCTGTTTCACGATAGAGAACAACCTCTATTGGTTTTGGAGTAATGTTCTCTGATTAGGGTGAAAGATAAGTCTCTACATTTTGATCTTCTGTTTCACGATAGAGAACAACCTCTATTGGTTTTGCAGTAAGGTTCTCTGATTAGAGTGAAGAATAAGTCTCTACATTGTGATCTTCTGTTTCACGATAGAGAACAACCTCTATTGGTTTTGCAGTAAGGTTCTCTGATTAGAGTGAAGAATAAGTCTCTACACTGTGATCTTCTGTTTTATGATAGATAACAACCTCTATTGGTTTTGGAGTAATGTTCTCTGATTAGGGTGAAGGATAAGTCTCTACACTGAGATCTTCTGTTTTACGATAGAGAACAACCTCTATTGTAATTGTATTATAGTGCTTCTAATGTGGCAGAATGGCTGAGTGGCCTCGCATTTTGGACTGGTAGTCGGATGGTTGTAAGTTTGAGGCTGGCCCGTGTAATGCTGTTGTGTCCTTGAGAAAGACACTTGTCCATTGTGTCAGTCTACTGAGCTGTATGACGGATACCAAATGTTAGTTGGAAGTTAATCTGTGACAGAGGGGTATCATGTCCAAGTGGAATTATCATCATTCTCATCTGCTTGTGCCATTGGAACCAGAGTTTGAAAGTACCTGTCATATGTACCTTTTACAGGCATGGAAAGGATAATGTTTCTAACAGAAAATATTTTCTATTGTGAGTGTTATAGTGATATTATGTTTTAGAAAAAAGGAAGAATATTGAAGTTTTTGTGGTGGTCTTTTTTTTTTGTTCAGAGGGGAGGAGTTTTTGGCCTGTGTTAAGCCATTTTATATTTTGGAGATGAAATATTCTTTCTCTAATTGTCTCATGATGCTATTTTTCTCTCTTTTAAGAGGGAGTATCCTCTAATGATAGTGTTATTATAATTGATCTGATCAGTTTCAAAAGGGAAATAGTTTTTAGTGACAATGTGATTGTGATTGTTTCAGAAAGGGGAGAATATCTGTGTACATTGCTGTAATGGTCTTCTGGCTAACAGAAATGAATGAACTCTATTTATGTTGTTGTAATGATGTTCTGGTTAAGGGGAAGGAAAAACACTCTTGACATTGTAGTGAGCTTTAGTTGCGAGTGAAGGTGTTTTGATGGTCATCAGTTTCAGGAAAAGGAAGAGCTTTTATTGACAGTTTTCTTCTTTTGGAGGGAGGGATGAAGCTCTATTGTCAGCAGTGTGATGGTCTTTTTTTTTCAGGGTAGGACAGGCCTCCTTTGAAGGTGAAGGTATTGTAGTCAATGCTCAAATTGAGAGACAATGCAGAGAAATGCCGTTTCCAATGCTAAAATAAATTTCAATTTCGTCCTCCTTGTTAACAGAATTATGTGCTCGGGAGGGGGGGGGACATTTCGAAAGTGATACTTCATTAACCGAATTAGCCTCACTGGGGACACATGTGTACAACTACAGTCATACTGATTCCCTCTGTGCCATATATGTCTAATAATCATTGGTAAAGTTGGTTTTCAGTATACTTTTAATGTTTGTTTCACTGTTAAATATATATGTTTGTCTTCTTAAATTTGCAGTATATTTACATATATAAGAGTACCAGTATAGTACATACATCTTTCATAATATATATGGAGTTCTCCTTGTTCAGCAGTCACAATTTGATTACTGATTTTAGTAGTCTTCTCTTTGGGGGGGGGGCTTTAGATTTTAGAGCTGGCGAGGCAGATTTGGATCCATGCAATACCATAAAATATTACCCGCTTCTGAGTGGCTGCCATCCATGTGGTCAGTATTCAGAATTAAGAACAGCTGTAAATAGCCTTGGAAACAGTAAGAGTCTCTATCCATAGTATCGTGATGGTATTGTAATGATATTTCTTTTGGTTGCAATTTTCTAGTTACAAACTGTTACAACAATCATTTTCAACTTTACTTTCCCTATTTAAAACTTTTACAGTTATTACTTCAACTTTACTGTCCGTTGTTACCAACTTTTACAACTTCTATTTCAACCCATTTTACTAATGATCAAGTTTTACAACTACTTCAATCCTTCTTTCACTAGTTATCAATTTCTACAACTACTATTTCAACCCTACTTTCCTTAGTTACCAGGTTTCTACCACTACTACTTCAAAACTACTGTCCCCAGTTACCAAACTTCATTACTACTTCAACCACACTTTCCTCAGTAACCATGTTTTACAACTACTACTTCAACCCTACCTTTCCTAGTTACCAAGTTTTTACAACTATTACTTCAACCCTACCTTCCCTAGTTACCAAGTTTTTACAACTATTTCAACCTTACTTTTCCTAGTTACCACGTTTTTAAAACTACTAATTCAAACCTACTTTCCCAAGCTAATATGTTTTATAATTACTACATCAATCCTATATTCCCTAATCACCAAGTTTATAAAACTATTACTTTAACCCTACTTTCCCTAATAACCAAATTTTCTTAAGCTTCGAATTACAGATCATAGTTTGCTTAGATACAATCTAACTAGATATTTATGAGAGGAAATGGGATTTGTAACGAATTTGTTATTATATATTAATTTCAATATCAACGTTTGTTTAGATTAAATTTATATTTAGAAACATAC
>NW_013672795.1:30782-35410 GCF_000517525.1 Limulus polyphemus
TTCTGTTTATAAATCATTGTTTGTAATAACTATTTGTAGAAACTGTTATTATAAATTGTATTGTGTGTATATTAAAACGTATTTGTGTTAAAAAGGAAAACTGTGTGTATCAATATTGTTGGCAAATATCATAAACTGACTACATATCGGCTTTTACTTAACTGCTAAATCCAAAGTGCAAGTTAACTACTAAATTTAGATTTATTAGTTAAATCAATTTCAGGCTATTTGAAATTCTAATACCTAACAGATTATACTTTATCAATATTTCTGAATTTTTATCACTAACTGTTTTGCAGTGGTGCCTTCCTCATTGTTTTATTTCTATATACAAACGTCACACGTGTTATTTAAGTCTAGAATTGAACCCGACAGTACAATTTATTATTTCCAAGATGGGTTAGGTTATTACAACGTACCATTTCGAAACAAAAGAAAAACAAATAGCCATCCGACTGTCACGCTAGTTGGCTCTGTATGATCACTCAGAAAATGTGTTTGTACATTGTATATTGTGCTGTGAATTATATACACAGTATAGTCTTAACAGTAGTTATGACAACTTAATCATTTAACAAAATGGTTTGAAGACCTGTAAAAATATTATCGAGTTAAGTTGACAAAAAACACCATTATGACTATTCAGTATTAATAAACCTTTCATTACGACTTCGAGCACACGAAACATGCTCGCTCTTTCAGCCGTGAGGGTATTATAAAGTGACAGTCAATCCGGCTGCTCATTGGTAAGATAATAGCCCAAGAGTTAGCGGTTGGTGGTGTTGACTAGGTGCCTTCTTTCTGTCACTGCTAAATTAGGGCCGTCTAGCGCAGATAGCCCTCGTGTAACTTTGTGCGAAAATTCAAAACAATACTTATTTTCGAGCAAGCTTATGAAAGAAAAAAAAATGTCTCATTGCGTGTTGTTTTAGAAAGAAAAAGAAAACTTTTCCTAATTGTGTTGATCGAATTTGTTGTATCTTTCTCCTTTCAAAATTTTCCAAAGTTAGAATAAAAAAAAACAGAGAAAAAAACCCACTTTAATCTTGATATCACTTCGTTCAACACAATTTACATATATTTTTTATCTGATTAAACAAAATAAAAGACAGTTTTCTTTTCGTTTTTTTTCTTACGAGTTTGACTTAAAGAAAACTAATTGTCTTTATTTTTTGCATTGGCGGTCAAAGGTGGCGCTGTAAAAAAAAATTATTTTTTTTCAGTATTGTGCCTGATAAGATATTATTTGGTTTCAACCATTAAATTAGTCACGTGTTACAAATTACATTTAAATATATTATTCTGGTTCATACCAAAGCAGAAACTACCGTCCGGTAAATAAGAGACGAGGACGAGAGAAATATATTAATATTGTGTCGAGTCACAATAACTGTATCGAAAACAGCCAATAAGCTATTGTTACGTCTCCATTACAGGGGTTCTTGTTTTGGGTGACATGTTTGGTATTTTCTCTAAATATCTATACATAATGTAATTTATGAGCATAAAAACACTAGGAATATATATGTATATATTCATTTTTTAAAGATGATATGATGTAATTTTTCTTTTCCTGTCAAATTTATTGAAATACGAAATGGCAATGTAACATAGGTGGCGAACATAGTCGTGTATAAACTGAAGATGGCAATGTAACATAGGTGGCGAACATAGTCGTGTATAAACTGAAGATGGCAATGTTATAAATCGTCTGCTGGTAAGCACAAAACGACACAATTGGTCATCTGATCCGAGCTCTTCCCGGTTTGTTGGCGCTACAAGCCCTTAGACTTGCCACTGAGCCGTGGTGGGGGTGGCAGGTGTAATTGGTGGTGGTAGAGAAGAATACTTGTATACACGGTAAATACAGTAGACCTAGATGTAAATACCCCAACTAACATAAAAATAAATTTGTCCAAGTGTCTTTGCCATAATGAAAGTTTTGAGACGGCTTGACTCGGAATGAAAGTACATTTCAAAACTGTCCCAATTTAGCAGGCAAACTTTTAAAACAGCAGAAAGGAGAGCACTTACTATAAGTTTGTTTGTTTAGTGCAAAGCAACAATATAGGTTAACTGCGCTTTGTTCACCACTTGCAATCGGATTTCAGATCTTAGCGTTGTAAGTTTGTAAACATGCCGTTATCCCAATGTTATAAACTGATAGACATTTGGTTACGTACTGACAAAAATGGGCAACTGACCAAAATAAAATGTATGAAAGACACATGTGGGCATAAAAATGTGTCAAACAGACAGACAAACAGAACCCGAGATTTTTGGGCATGTCATTTTATGAATACTCCGTCGCTTCGCGTAATACATTCAGTATTAATATTGCAAATAAATTACTTGTTTGAAGTTAAGCACAAAGCTACACAATGGGTTATCTGTGCTCTGCGCAACAGGGGTGTCGAAACCCGGTTTCTAGCGTTGTAAGCCCGCAGACATACCGCTGTGTCCACAGGGGGGCAATAAATTATTTCATCGTATACATTCACCTTCTGTATACAAATATACATAAGAAGTAGTAGTAAAGGAACATAAGCACAGCATACATCGGTGACGCTACACATATATCGATGTCACTGTACAGAAAAGTGAACTATGGGGTTGCTACAAATTTGATAAGTTTCACTTGCGTCACGAAACTTGCTGAAGAAGTAGACATATTTCACAATTTTAGGGACTCATGTATTATTTGACAAAGTACAGATGACTTAATGATAACAAAACTTTTCATTTTTTCTACTTTTAGATGAAGTAAAACAGTAAAATATCTCTTAATAGTTCTGTAAAATAAGAGTATTGAATAAGTGAGGAACGTCAGGATTTAATATTCCCCCTCAATATACAAAATATAGATCACTACCCCATTGGTAATGAGCGCCTCTAGTAATAAATTACTATCAACCATCTATGAGAATACGTGGTAAATTAGGGAGTCTTCTGGGTGTCAAAAATCGTTGTCATACTACGATAAATGGTGAGATAGCTGTCGCTGTACGTCTGTCCGTTCATATTTCCGAAGCCTCATCATTCACTTAAGACAATGTTCTCATTGTGTCAGACCCTCTTCATGAGGACGTGGGTGGGGTGCATGTCAAGCACGTGACATGCATGCGAAGCTGACGGTTAACCTTTGCATAAGGTCTGGGTGGAATCAATTTACAAATAAACATAGAGACGAAATGTCACTTCGCTCCAAGCCGGAAACACGCTTGACTAGAGAGAGTCGTGTAACCATCTTTTCGTCAGTGTTTAGAGAAAAAGTACCAATAAATTTTCTCAAATAGTCCATTACGGTTCTGCTAAATCGGTCAGTTTGCTGAAAAAGAAGGAAATAGAAATTCCAACAGAGCTATAAAACAAGTCTTCTGACTTTAAATCTTTATACGATTGACGTTTGTATCTTAATTCGAATATCTTGTTATTTTCACCACTTAAGAACGAACATTTTGACAATTAAACATTACACACGTGCTAAATTATGAATAATTTCTGATCAAAGCAGAAACTAGAAACTAGTTACCTACAGAAACTAGAACTAAATATTTACTTTGAATTAAATTATCTACATCAGTGTAACTAATACTGGGCCTGTTTGTTATAAAAACTTATAAAGGTAAGAATAAACTGTTGCGTATCTGCTTGTTTGTTAATTTCCCGTAGAAATTCCTTCCGAGAAACTTCATCGAAACAAGTTCTTTCTTGATTATAACTAGTTTATTCTTTCTCGATACAAATTTTAGTAATACAAAGAATTTCTACAGTCACTTTCAATTTAATAACCTTACAACACATGCTATGAAACACAGCGATTCACACACTTTACTTATGGTGCCTACTGCTCGCTTAACTCAATTATTTATCTCTTCAATCTATCTATCCATGCAATATTATTCTCGCCTCATTTGCTGGGCTTATATATTTAAAAAAGAGGGCGCCTGGAACAAACTAGAGTTGCCAGGAAAATTCATGATCCTTCGAGAATATCATCACGTATTACCAGTTCACGTGACTTCCGCTGTCGTAACACTGCCCCTTCCTTAGTATTGTTCGTCCCGAACAATAGCCACTTACATTAAACCAATCGATAATTAACAATAACTTGATTAAATGTACAGAATTTCCAAACACAAAATTAAAATACAACAAAGTCTCTTAATTTTACAGGACGTATCTTCTTCCATACTGGTCTCTGTCTCATTGGTTTCTGCTTCACGTGGGGGTTCATCTACTCCATCAGGAAATGTCCTATTATCGGTAACAGTCACATCAGTGGTAGTAACTTCATTAACGGCTTCACTGTTTCTCTTCTCAAAACCGGGTAGAGTTTCTTCTTCGATAGTGGCTTTTTCAGGTGACACGTCCTCAGCAGCGTCATTTGTTCCGTTGTTCCCTTCTTTCCAACTGAAATGTCCTGGACCATGATAATGCCAAAGCCTGATGGCATGCACCACCTTTGGCTTACCTCTCCGACCACATTTTATTCGAAAAGTCACGTCTGACAGGCGATCCACTATGTCATATGGGCCTTCCCATGGAGAAGACAACTTAGGAGACTTACTTCCCTTTGGTCTTCCTGGGATTGTACAACCACACCTTGTCTCCTGGTACAAAGCTGA